>NC_090878.1:1471141-1493641 GCF_036669935.1 Montipora foliosa | reverse complement strand
GGGCTTGTTAGGCTCCTAGCGTAGACAGCCAATGCGTCGAGTCAAAAACAATACTTACATGCTACGAATGGAATGCTAGACAATCTGCAATATACATTGCACGGAGAAACAGCTTTTATAACAAGCGAGGTTAAGCGACTCAGTTTATTGGGCTAACTAATGGCGAAACGACGATTTTTAATCCTTTACTTTCCCCATCTGATAGGTAGGTTTACGAAAACATCCTTTTTAGAGCAGTACATCTTATAGCCTCTTCTAGTTGCTGATTGAGCTTGTCTTCTTCAAATTTTACGCTAATTGTTTAGAGCGCCGCCTGAAAGAAATAGATGGTTTTCACCTGACGTCACAGTAGCCATGTTGGTACACAGAACAATAAAGAAAAAAGCCTTTTGGGAATTCGACTTTGAATAATTCAAAACATTAGCCATGATTTTCTATTGTTTTGTGCACCAACTTGGCCGCCTCATCACGTGATTGAAAACCATCTATAGGCCGATTATTCAGGCATAGCTACGAGGCTATATGGTCACATTTCACGGCTCAGTCCTGCTTTCTTTGTCTCACAAGTCTCAAGGGAGATTTCTAAACAAAATAATATTCAAATTTAACCATAAAGCCTAGTAGGCAAGTGTGATTATTTATATACCGAACGCGGCCTATTCTCTACATCATCTGCCAGTTTGTTTCACACGCAGACTCGTGCTCCCCACGTAAAGAAACCCGTATTTAGTTCTAGACTTTTATAAAGCAACACGTGATTGGTCTAAATAAATGACGTCATGAAAATCAAAACCTTGCTCGTTTTTTCGGTGGAGAGAAACGATAACTGGAAATACATCTCCCACGCAGGCTAGGATCAAGATCGATTAAAGACTGAACTTGATTTCAGGTTGAGATACAAATATCGCTGAACACCGTGACTTCGCTAATCTGCTGGTCTGTGAGCAGTGGATTCGAGGCTGTTTTGTGGGAGAAGTGGAACCCGAAATCCGGAAACCAGAATTCAGAACCAGCCCTCTGATAATAGCAATAAAAGCAAGGTGACACACGCTAACACCAACCCGGTGTGGCCAACACATCACGCATGCGCACAACCATTTCACCCGGTCAATTAGCAGCCATGGATAGCTACGCCATGCTGATGAGGCCCAAAATGCCGAAACAGCTGTCCATGGCTGCTAATTGACCGGGTGAAATGGTAATTAACTGATCTTCTTGTACTTCAGTCTTATGACATTTTCAGGAATCTCGTGAACTATTTGAACAATAGTATCGGAACACTTGGAACGAATTCTACGTTGCCGCACACAGTGGAAAACCTTGTTCTTGGTGTTGGTAAAATATTAAGGATAACTTCGCGGGATGCTCATGTTCAGAATCAGAGCCCGGCGACTCGAGAAAAGGTATTTTTAACCTTCTGAGAATTTCAATTTATTTAACTTGGGTCAGGAAGGAAACGGATCGATTAGTACTACTACTAATAATAATAATAATAATAATAATAATGGTCTTTATTAAATAAACATTCAAACAAACGTGAAAACTTTAAAAATAAAAATAAATTAAATAATGATATTTATTCAATAAAGATAATATATCAATGTCATGCAGAGAATAACCAACGATTTACAAATGCGATTTACAAATGTAGCGCTCTGTATTGACTCTTGGTAGTAAATAGTTATGTTCTCTTTCACGAAGTAGGCGAGTCCTTTTAGTCGGTAGAAGGTCATGCAGGATGGTCATTTCCTATGTCTTTGATAGATTTAACGACATTCTGTTATTAGCTGCCCAGTCTTTAAGAAAGTTGGGAAATTATCGCGCTTTTATAGCCGGCATGAAGAGGCTGTGGACCTCCGATCCATGACCCTCTCCAGTAGTCCACGGTACTTGGATCACGTCCATGGTCCACCCCTTTAGTTCACCGGATGTTTTTCTTTTTAAGGCAATGAAGTGCTGGAGTAAAAGTTCTTTCAAGGCAAATCAAGGACAAATATTCCGATATCCTTGTGTTGGGTTCATCGACTTTGCCTGTACTTAGCCTGCAAGCAGGTTCTCTCTTTGCGGTGGGAGAGAGAAGAGAGAGCCTGGAGGCGGGGAGGTCGAGTGGTTAGAGCAAATCAAATCAAATCCCGTTCTAACTTCTGGTTTGGATTTGTTTCCGGTGGTCCCGGATTCAACTCTACGTACCACGCTTTGTAAATATCCAACTGGTTGCCTCCTGCTAGTTGGGGCTCTTAATCATGTTTCTGTTAAGTTTGAATTTGTTCTTTCAGATTCTTAAAAAGTGGGGTACCTGTAAACTAGCTGGATAGCTAAGTGCACTTCCACTATAAACAAAGCGTTTACATCTTTTTTTTTTACGTTTGGGCTTTCGGCTAAGTCCTTCGTGTTGTTTTATATGGCTCTCCGGAACCATTGTGAATTGTCGGCTCGGCTTGCTTCACTTCGCTTGCTTGGCCTTTTCTGCTTTAAAGCTCGTGAGGTCGACCTTTGGAAAGTCTACGAGCTGGCCTTATGCCTTTTTCTGGCACGTTATCGGAAGCCTTTCCCTCTGACTTTCTACCCAAATTAAAAACTGATAAATAGTATTTACTCAACAAACAACCTAGACTGAATCGTGCCTGATGTGACGAGTGAACCTACATTGGTGTACAAAATTTGCTGTTAGGAGATAAGTTGAATTAAAAACGTGAATGTTTGTATTGTTTTAGTGGGACGTCTAATCATTGTGTTTTATTTTTTGTTCACGTAGGGCATCACTATGACAAGGGAACTCCTCTTGCTGAAAGATCGAATGATAAGAGGAATTAGAAATTCATTGAAATCTTCCCCAGGCAACAAAACATTTTATACTACATATATGAACATTGAAGTGGTGTCTGTAAGGAGAAATTTACTTCACAGCTTGATGCTGGGCGACAATCGAACCGGTTCCTTTCGAATCCCGGATCTAAGCAACGTTTTGAAGAAAAATGCGAATAACAACGAAATTGTGTTCTTTGAGGTATTGTCATAGTTATTGTTAGTGTAAATAATTGATTGAGTTGGTGAAGGATACACAGTGATAAATAATTGTGAAAGCATTCTTCAATTTGAGTCAATTTATTCACTCTGAAACTCCGTTCCTTAGAACTTCTTGCCCCTCGTTTGGAAATGTGATCTTTGAGCTTTTTTAAATAAATATTTCTTGAGACTGTTGATTATCGGCATTTTCAGATGTGGAGCACACCCTTTAACCCCTTCACCTGGAACAAAAGTAGCGAATGGGTTACCACAAATGTGGCAAGTTTGGACATTAGAGACAAAGAGGAAGACATCATAACCATATCTGGCCTGTCACCGGGTATAACCATCTTACTTCCATGGCAACCAATTACTTACCATTCCAGTAATCTGTCCTTTGTAAGACTGGGATCGTCAAGACGTCACAGTATAAGTGTTCAGCACGGTCATTCAGTTGTTGAGATCTCGATTGTATCTTACGGTGACGACTTTGTTATTCCATACGTTCGGGTGTCACCTCCTGTAGAGTTGTCAACACAGTTTGGCCCGCCAGAGTGTAAACTTGTGCAAGGGAAATGGCTTCACAGCGGAAACATCACTTGCGTCGGAAAAACAAATTTGACAATAAATTTTAAAACGCTCCTTCCCGGAAACTACCATCTTGACATAGACTTCATAAGAAAAGGGACTAATATAAACGAGGATGAACAGGGAACTGATAAATGTATCAAGATAAAAGAACCGCCAAAACAAGAATCACAAGGGATCAACTACACGTTTACTATTTCAGAGGTCGCCTGTTTCTTTTGGAATTCAAGTGAATTGTACTGGAACACCAGTGGATGCACGGTAAAGACACATTACTATTGTATTTGTACGAACTGAAACACACCGGTCATTAAAAGCTGGGTAACTCATTGTCTTCGCATTTTTCATTCAAACGCCTGTTTCCTCGAGCGCTTTCCATTCATTTGACATTCATTTCGCTCTTCGCTGTGAAGGAAGGTTAGATACGCTTTGACTTTGTATAAATACGTAGAGGACCTTACGATACTAATATCAGAGAAAAATATGAAGTGTGAGTGACTTAAATGTTATGTAGAATCTGAATTTAGACAGTAAAGGGATTAACCCGGGGGGGGGGGGGGGGGTTAATTTTGAAATTTCCGTACATGCAAATAAAACCTACATCAGGTTTTTAGGTAACATGAAGATCAATCAATGATGCATCTGGAAATTTTGTACTTTGAACTCGTTCAGCCACAGTATCAGTATCCATCACAATCCGCGTCCTATGACTTTTATATCTCCTCCCAAGTCTGAAAACCTGTTTGGTTTTCGAAGCATTAAGAGGTAACCTATTAGCCTCAATCCATAGCGAGTAGTTTTCAAGCTCCATATTAAACTGTCCAATTAAGATTCTTGGATCCCAATACTAAAAAAAAAACATCAGGTTGTCCGCATGGAGAGCACTTCGAAGAATCGTTGATATAACTAATGGGATATAATACGGAACCCAGTGATAGAGTAAGGTTAAACACCAGGTACGAGTGCCCTCTGTTCTTTTTTACTGGTTAAATAGCTAGTAATCCATTCGTAAACTAGACAAGTGATAACATATGCCTTCAATTTTGCTAACAGTATTTTATGATCTGTCGTATCAAAAGCCTTCTTGTTGACAAGATTAATTATTAAATGAAGCTATGATCCTCGAAGTTATGAACGCAATTTTAGCAATTGCGTGAAGAAGCCTGGAAAATTCAGGACTTCAACGGGGTTTGAACCTGTGACCTCGAGTTGCCGGTGCGACGCTCTAATCAACTGAGTTATGAAGCCACTGATGTTGGGAGCTGGTCATTTGTGGGTTCAAATGTTCCCGTGATGAATGAATCAACGATGAAATGCTATATAAGATGAACCATTTATTGAACTGCGGATATGAAATCAAGTGAAGCTATGATCCTCGCAGTTATGAACGCAATTTTAGAAAATGCGTGGAGAAGCAGTTCAATATATGGTTCATTTCATAAATAATTTTATGGGTGATTTATTCATCACGGGAACATTTGAATTCACAAATTTCCAGTTCCCAACATCAGTAGCTGCATAGCTCAGTTGGTTAGAGCGTCGCACCGGAATCGTGCGGTCACGTTGAACCCCTTTGAAGTCCTGGATTTTTCTGGTTTCTCGACGGAATTGATAAAATTGCGTTCATAACTGCGAGGATCATAGCTTCACTTGATTTCATATCCGCAGTTCAATATATGGTTCATTTCATAGCTTCACTTGATTTCATATCCGCAGTTCAATATATGGTTCATTTCATCGTTGATTAATTAATGCAGGTAATGTGAAATGTACGAGTGACGCTTGCGAAAACAATATGATGTTAGCTACGAACGGCCGGTTGCTTAAAAAGAGCTCATTTAAAGAATTTGAAGAAAACTGGAAGATCTGAGATCGTTATTAAATTGTCATTTTATTCATTTTTTAACCACAAAATAAACAACTAATGTACCTTGACAGAGTCGTTTGAGGTGTTATCGCATATTACATTTTAGCGTTTTCGACAGCGTTCACCTGCAGTACCAAACTTGTCTCAAACCGCTAGATTAGGTTAATTTTTCCTCTTTTTTGTTTCAGGTAGAGGGATTCATGAAGAATTCTGCCCTGAAGTGTTCTTGCAATCACTTGACGCCCTTTGGTGGAGGCTATCTAGTGGCGCCGAATGAGATCAATTTCCACAAAGTGTTCATTGAACTTCTCTCTCCCAATGATAGCGGAAAATTCCTCGTTCTTGTTACAGTCGCGACATGTTTCCTTATTTATCTGGTTGCAGTCATCATAGCCAGAAGGGTTGACAACAGGGAAAAAGCAATGGTATGGTTGTCTCCAACTACGCGCACTAGCATAATAATCTAAGATTTATAGAGCGCCAAGACTATGAAGTAATCAAAGGCGCTAAAATATACGTTGATAAAATAACTGTCCGAGTAGCAACGTAAGATCATGGTCTTAGAATTACTGAAAAGCAAGTGCAAATAAGTAGGTTTTAAGTTCTTTCTTGAATGTATCAATATTCGAAATCATTCTTATATTTAGTGGTAGACTCTTCCATAGTGTTGGTCCAGCTTTATAGAAGGCCCTATCTCCAAAGATCGTTCACTTGGTTTTAGGAACAGCAAGGAGAGGTTAATCTTGATTGCAAAGACTGTAACGTCCTTCAGGCTTGGGCTCTAGGAGATTCCTCAAGTAAGAGGGGCTCATATTATGACCAACTTTGAAAATGATACGATATTTCGCCGGAAGCCAGTGTAACGTCTTCAGTACAGGTGTTATGTGGATGTACTTGGGTACTAAGCAAATGATACGTGCTGCAGCATTCAGAATTCGCCATAATCGCCGAAGCTGATATTGCGAGATTCCAAACAAAAAGACAATTACAATAGTCCAAATGACTCGTGACAGGGGCATGGACCAGAGTCTGCAGAGCATCCATAGATAGATATTTCCTGTTCTGTCTGATATCATACAGGCTAATTTGGTCACTCATTGACATGTGGTGATCAAACAATACACCCAGATTACGAGCGTATTAAACTTGTTTAATGACTGACTCTCCAACTGTAATACTCTCAATATTGATCTTCGACAATTGTTGACCAGAAACCACTATGAGAAACTCATCAGTGCTCTCATTTACAGTATAGTCAACCACGTCAGGAACTTTGTTTCTGAGAGATCGAGCATTTACATAGGAGAAGCGTACCCCAGTTTTCCACTTGTTCCACTGAAGACGCACCACCTCAAGGACCCTTCTTGAGGATCCTATATTTAATAAGGTGGCCCAAGGGAAATTAGCGCATACTGTTTGCGACACGCTGCAGCTTCTGAGATGGCTGTGAAACGGCCGAAAATTCAGCTAAATGAAATATACCTTACATGAACACATCATACCAAAGGCTAAAACACAACCGTTAATGTCAGAGAATTCATTCCCCCAAGTTTTGTGGTTTGTTTTCTTTATTTTATTTATTTATTTATTTATTTATTTATTTATTTAATGTTTCTTTTTTTCGTTTACAGAAACAATCTAAACTTGGTTTTTAAGAAACGAATTAATTAATTTTCTTTTCAGCTTCAAGACAGAGAGCCAATTATCATTTGTAAGGAAGAAGGATCCGAAGAGCACATCCCGCACAGCTACAAGCTAACCGTAAAGACTGGTGTCTGGGCCGGTGCAGGAACAACATCCAATGTATCCCTTATAATTTATGGAGTAGAAGGAAACAGCGGTATCCTGAAAATAGCGAAGGAAAGTAGTGATGCCTCTTATTCAGTTTTTGCTCGAGGAACTGAACAAAACGTTAAAGTAATTTTGAACAAAGACATTGGTGAAGTTTACTCTCTTCGTATTTGGCATGACAACTCAGGCAAGGATCCATCTTGGTATTTGGACGATGTAAGCATTACGAACATCAGCACTGGAACCTGCTGGAAATTTATAATTGACACATGGCTTTCTCTAGAAACTGAACCGTACTCTTGTGAAGTGCTTCAAGTTCCTTCCTGTTCCGGTCCAAGTATCACCAATGTGGCTCTGAAGGAGATGTTTTCCAATGGCCACCTTTGGTTTTCCGTTGTTACCAAGACTCCGGGGGACAATTTTACAAGAGTTCAAAGGCTTTCGTCCTGTGTTTGCCTCCTTCTTTTTACGATGGCCATCAGTGCTGCATTTTATCGCTGGGAAACCCATTCCTACCAAGTCATCAACCTTGGACCACTTAAATTTTCAGCAAGACAGGCGATGGTCAGTGTTCAAAGCACCATAATTACCATTCCTGTTCACGTTATTATTCTCTTATTTAAGAAAACCACATCGTTTTTCCGCGCGGAGCATTCACGCTGGTGGCAGTGTCTGTTCTACGGTATGTATATCGTGAGCGGCATAATCACTGTCTCATCGGCCATTGTGACCATTTCTTACAGCCTCATTTGGGGGAGTGATAAAAGCCAAGAGTGGGTTTCTGCTGTTATCACCTCTTTCTTCGAAGACATTCTGGTTGTACAGCCATGCAAATGTCTCGTACTTGTCGCTATATCCGTTATGTTGGCAAAGTGCAAAGGAAAGAAAATATCTTCCGAAAGCCGTGAAAAAGAGACACCGGAGAAAGTGACACCTTTCCCAAGGTCAGGAAGAGAATTCTCAAGACTGAAGAAAGAGATTGTTGCTAAGGCCAAACGTCGTTCGTCCATTCGCCAAATAGGATTTTATATGACTTTTCTTGTCATAATTGGTGTGTTATCATATGGAAACAGAGACTCGACGCGGTATCTGTTCGCGAAATTTCTTGATGTTCACACCGGATATTTTGAACAGGTATTGACTCACAGCCTTTTAACCTTTTTTTAATTTTGTGAAAAGAGGAAGGTAATCGCCTTCACCTTTTCAAAATTATGAATTAAGAGAAATTGATCTGGGACTTTCCACACCCGAAATTACCTGATTTAGTCGAAAATCGACAAGTCCGATTGCCACTTGACCGAGAAAAGACTTCGAAATGTTGAAAAAATAACAAAGGTGCATCGAAACCTGTCGCTTCCGGAACGCTCCACCCTTAACACGACAATTTGTGGTGTATACCTACACCAAGGAACGCGAAAAGCCACAAACTCTGGCAAGAATGTATTTTGAAAGTCAGCTGCACTTTCATACTCTGTTGAACCAATGAGCGTTTTTTATTAAACTAGCCTATCAGTGTTTTTCATTAGCGTGTCTCCACCAATTGCATAGTTCTCCCACTCCCTATATAAACTACAAGAAACCCGCAATTCCTCATTTCGTCCTAACAAAGGGCTGACGTTCGAAATGGCAGCCATTGAATAGTTTTAAAGTATAGTAAAGTAAAGTAAAGCAACCATATTTAACGTCGATAACTCGTAACAGTAATTCAACTGACAAACCTGAGGTCGACGGTGCGCTCATTTTACTCCCCCCCTCTCCATCAGTGCTCCATTTTACGGGTATTTAAAGCTACTTTGCTACACGGAAAGGAAAGAAGTCGAAACAAGGATGCGAGATCCGGGAATCGAACTCAAGACCTCTTGCACCAAGGCCGCACACTAACCGACTGTGCCATCCTTTTCTTCTTTTCCTGAGGCAATTCGATCTTTTTCGACTCGTTTGATAAATCCAAATTGTTATGTACATGTGTTACTCTCCCACTGACCCAGGACCACATTTTCTTCCAAAAATAGCCTCTTTATAAAAACGTTTTGTTATTTTCTTAGTTTCATGGGCTTCGTTTCGATATTGCGGGTCCTTCTGCATGCTTTTCACGGCTGCAACCACTACACGCTATTTGATTCGAAAATCAAACATATTTTTGCAACGCGAAAAAAAAGTGCGCTAGTAACCAAATCTTAAATATTATTTTTCAAATATTAATTTATTTTACATAAACTGTTGACTCTAGGAAATTTAGTAATATATTTTCGTGAGCAGGCCACTCTGTAATGAGAACTAAGTATATAATAATCATTTGACAAGTAAAATGTTTATTGAATTTTTCAAGATATTTTTTACACCCAGATTAATTAAAGACATTGTGACAATTTTATATTCACAAATTCCTGCGCTGGAGACATTATACGATTGTGATGTGTTTTATCAGATCATGGATCGTGTCTCTGAAAGATCATAGTTAATTCCAAAGTTACAAGTTTGAAACTTAAATACTTGATTTCACTAAAATAATCTAAATAAACTTATTCATCACATATTCTGCATCATTTTGTGTCAATTCCCATTTAGGTTACAACTTTCACCTCCTTCTGGGAATGGATGAACAAAACGTTGGTACCACATCTCTACCTCAGTCCCCATCAATCCAATTACCGAGAGTGCCAACAGGCAGGGGATGAGCTAAAAGCTACTGTGATTGGAATGTTACGACTTCGTCAGCTTAGAGCAGGAAAAGGTTTTTTTTTTTCTTTTTTTTTTTTTGCTTATGTATGTAACATCTGAAAATCACGAGGATTAATATTACCTAAAGAGGAAAGGTTCTCAAGTGTACTTTATTTATTTATTTATTTATTTAAAAACAGATCAGTTAAATTTTAATAAGGAAACATAACAAACATTTTTTTTAAAATTCACGTGTAGGTATGAAAATTGCTCAAACGTAAAACGTTGTCCTGACATTTTCATTTTATTAGATTCAATAACCGCATGTTTTTCTGGCTTTAACCTCACCTGTCTCTTATTTTTAGTTGAGTGCCCCGCAGCACACACGATCAAGGATTGGTTTCCCCTTGAACTTCATGATTGCTACTCTTTTGTGAAGGAATCCAAAGATCCATTCATTCCCAAACGTGGAATTTTCCCTTGCTCTCGTCCATGGGTGTATCAAACAGCAGAAGAACTCGATGCATCATCAAAATGGGGACATCATGGGTGGTATGGTGGAGGAGGGTACTCTGCTGACCTGGGTTATGATGAGGAAACTGCGCGTACTGTTGTTCATTCTTTACAATCAGGGCATTGGATTGACCGTCAAACAACAGCTGTGATCGTAGAGTTTACCTTGTTTAGCCAGTCAATCAGCACATTAGCTGTTTGCTCTTTTTTCTTTGAAGTGCTTCAAACAGGACAGGCTGTATCGTTTAAGCAAATCAACACCATCTCATTACACAATACTGAATCCGTCCTCCATGTCTTTCAAGGACTCTGCTTTGTTATCTTCATCAGCATGTTTATCTATAAAGGCTTTGACACCACAACCACCATAATTCGCTGGGGAAGACATTACACTCGTTCTGTTTGGTGTTGGCTGGACGTGTCGCTACTCTGCACGTCCCTCTCTGTTCTGGTGTTCAGCTTTGTCAAGTCTTACCATATTACAAACATTCTACAATACTTGGAGCGCAACATCTTTGCTCCAGTCAATTTCCAGTCGGCTGTTCTATTGGAGGATGTTGAAAACTGTGTCTTAGCCACCCTTACCTTTCTTACCACAGTTAAGCTGTTGCAGTTGACGTATTTTAATATGTATATCAAAGTGTTTTCTAGTGCATTGCGAATCTGGTTGCAAAAGTTGCACTCTTATCTCCTTATTCTTTCAGTTTTGTTCTTTGCATTCCTTCAAACAGGAATTTTGCTCTTTGGGACCACTGTTTCTCGTTATTCCAGCCTTTGGCCATCATTCTCCTTTCAGCTTGAAATAATTCTTGGAAAAGTGAAAGCTCGACCAGTAAAGGAACTTGTTGAAGCGGTGCCTGTGTTTGGTCACGTATTCGTTAGTCTTCTTCTTTTCGGTATCACAATCATAATGATGAATTTCTTCATATCATCTTTAAATGATGCCATAAGTGATGCAAGAGCATTGCAGGTACGTGAGAAAAGCCAACCACCTCGAAACCAGGCTGATTCAAATGTTCCAACTGAAAGATTCAAAGAGTTCTTTGACCACATCAGCTACCAGTTGAAAGCCATAGATGTGATTCAACATTTGCCAGAAGCACATATCCTTGACAAAAAGCTGACAGAAGTCTTAAGGCGTCTGGATGAGACATGTTCACATCACATCAACGAGTGACAAAATGAACTGCCGACAAAAAAAGGAACTTAGACAGATTAGCAAGCTAGACTAAGTTATTCATCAGGTTCATTATAGCGTAGAGATACTGCAACATTGCACAGGTAAAGAGCATTCAGTAGTATGAGGAAGAAGCCTCCGGGTGAAAAGAGGAATGGCTTCAGTTGAGTTTAATATATTATCCACATGGGACAAAGATAAAGTAAGTTTCTTTCCTTTTCAAATAATAATAAGCAGCTTTCCTCAGAGCAGCGTAGGCCTAGTTAAACATAATACGCATAGCTGATCTCAATTTTTATCATATTAATTAGACGTTACCCGAACGGTTCCAATAAAACCAATGTCAGAAAAGCTGTTAAGACGTCCAGAATGCATGTATAGCCAATGTTATGTAAAGACATACGGTAAACGATAGAGACTGTTGACAATTTGGCCGGCTTCCGACAGCAGAGCGCAGAAAGGCGTGTCTGTTTCATCATCATTATCATCAACATGGAATTACGGAATCGATATCACCAAGAGATCTCTCAAGGAACCGTCCATTACAACTAGAAATAGATTCCATAAGAATACTTAGACTGTGCTTGCAAAAAAGAAAAGTCGAATAAAATATCCAAGATTACATGTGCTGAAAAGTTGTTTTCATTGAGTCATAATAGCAGCGTAAAAATTATTTAGACTGGTGGCATGCTTAGCCTAGGTTCACAGACTATGTTGCCCCTGTAACAAAAAGTCCTGTTGGTTTGGCCTTGAAATTAAAACAGTGTGAAAATTATGTCTGTGGATGGTATTTAGTGAGAGATCAATGAATTCAAGATCGTCGCTGGTTTGCTGAGGCATAGATATCTCCTTAGGGACATCAAGTACCTAGGCAACTTTACTGATGACGTCGCCTCTCACGAGACTTGGAAGTGTTTTATCCTTCTCAACATGTTGGGGTTTGTATGTATTCACCCTTTTAACTGGAATGAGGTTCACTTGGAAGCAGAAGCAGAGAGGTCATATCATGTCCAAGTAAACCGACTTTTTGTCTTGAAGATTGAGGCTTAGGCGATTAGAAACAAGGAAAAGGAAAGGAAAGGAAAGTAACTTTATTTAAGTGTCTAGTCGATTTAGCGCTGGAGCACTAATTGGGGACAGTGTAAAGTGAAATTAACAATCAACGCACATCAAGTCAAATGTTGGTTTTTGAGGAGAGGGGAAACCGGAGTACCTGGAGAAAACCTCACGATGCAGACTAGAGAACAAACAAACTCAACCCACATATGACGCCGAGTCGAGGAATCGAACCCGAGCCACGTTGGTGGGAGGCGAGTGCTCCCACCACTGCGCCATCCCTGCACCTCTAAGCCATTGTGTTAGAAGATTTGTGACACCGGTATACATTCTCACGTCTGATAGAAGGTTGGAATTAATCAGGTTATTAATTCAATTCCTAAGACGTCGACTTCTTATCTCTGGCAAGACGGTTAGAGCAAATTTCACTGAGACAGGTTCACTACAAATTGCATCTACGCCATTTATATTGGTGCAAGGAAGGAAACCTTCTACCTCCATTCCTTCTGTCAAAACCACTCACCGACAACCCCAAAGGAAATATTTACGCATCCTCATTGGTGAAAGTCACCGCAAACTTCAATTCTTTGATGAAGATCGGCAAAGACTCTAACAAAACATCGAGTCGGCCATTGAGGCCTCTCACTGCGAGGCATTGTACCAAGCAATCGCACAACGTTGTGAACGCGTCCGAAAACTGAGCGGAAACACGAGCAAAAGCTGAATAGGCTACCGGCTGGCATGGTTGTAAACGAATTAAAGAAGAAATGGGTAGTAAGTTTCTCCGGAAGAAGACTACAGGGCAACGAAATATCGCTACTGAGGAAAGGACTCAATTTTGCAATCACGCCACACACCGTACCCACGAAAGATATACTCGCTTCTGTTGAAGCCGCAATACACCACCTGGCACGAGAAAATCAGGACGCTACTAGAGCAGAGGTTTACGGAGCTCTGAAACATGCTAATCAACGAAACCTGACGAATGAAGAGCGGAGAGCACTCATCGAATTATAAAGTGACAAAAACATTATAATAATCAGAGCGGACAAAGGAAACTGTATAGTCGTTATGAAGAGAACCGACTATCGTAACCAGATTCAAGAAATGCTGCAAGATCAGAACGTTTATGCACCAATCACCGATGAAAGGCACAATCCAACATCAAGAACGGAGCTTCAGTTGCAGCGAAAACTTTTGGGTTGGAAGAAACTTGGGAACCTTAATGAAACAGTCTACTGCAGCTCCGCCCCTCCGACTCCACACCAGCATCGTTTTACGGTTACCTAAGATTCATAAAGTGGAACTGCAGCACATGGACGACCGTCTCACTCTCCTGGAAGGCACAGAAACGCGAATATCACTAAGACCTATAAACAGCTGTATTGGCTCGCCGACTTATGAGCTTTCAAAATACCTGGCTTCCTTAATGAAACACCTTGCGAATGCAACCGAATATTCTGTCAAGAATGCTAAACAGTTTGCAGAATTTATAAGTAACCAGGAAGTGGCCGACGACGAACTGGTTGTGTCGTTTGACGTGATCTCACTCTTCACCTCCATAACGATCGGAATGGCTATAGACATTGTTCAGAGAAAACTGGAGGGATCTGATGATTGGAAAAATCACTCACAGTTGACCAAAGACCAATTCCTGGACTTACTCTCCTTTCTTCCACATAACAGCTATTTCATATTTGAGGGAACCCAATACCATCAGGTATCGGGGTGTGCCATGGGATCACAAGTCAGCGCGATTATGGAAGAGCTTGCAATGCAAGGAGTTGAGGAAAAAGCATTAGAAACCAAACCAAAATGGTGGCGCCGCTTTGTCGACGATTCGAACGCGTGCACCAAGAGAGATGGTGTTGAGATTTTTCACAGACACTTAAACTCGATAAATACCAAAATTCAATTTACAGTAGACATGCCTACAATAACCATGTGCAAGAAGAGCATAGCCTTCTCGGACACCAACAACACTGTGGATGAAGACGGAAAGATAGAGGTGGTGTATAACGCAAGGCCACACATACGAGCAAGAATTTAGATTTCCATTCACAAAGCCCAGCGCAAAGCGAAAGAGCTGTTGTTAAGACCTTAATGGACCGCGCTAAATGCATTCCATCAACAACTGCGCAAAGACGGAGCGAGGAACGACGTGGTATCGACGACCTAAAAGCTAATGGCTGTCCTGAAAACTTCATCAAGTCGGTCGATCAACCAAACAACGCACAACCAAAGCCCCGGGAAAACCCAAAAGCATATGCGTCAATTTCATATATATTAAACGCGTGTCAGAGCGAATTGGACGGATTTTAAACCGCGAACACATTAAGACAGCTTTCAAACCATTAAAAACACTGGGTCATGTTTTCAAAAAACCAAAGGACTGGCCGACAAAAGCACAGTTGAAAGGAATTATAAACAAAATGAGTTGCAGAATGTGCTCATTTACATATATTGGAGAGAGCAAAAGAAGTTGGAAGTCTCGGGGGGCTGAACACAAGCCTGGAACGAATGGGAATGTCGGCTCCGCGGTAAAACAACATGCCCAAACCACTGGCCACGACATACGCCCGAATTGTGCGAGCAGTTTGGAAACAGGCGTAGAAACCAAGGAGAAAAGGCTTTTGCTAGAGTCGTTACATTATTTCCTGGACAAGAACTCTGTTAATGAGAAAGCACCCTTCCAAAGGGTTTACACATCACTGGTTTTCTCCCTTAGGAATAATAAACAATGACGTCTTTTGCTATATATTTGCATTCAGGGACTTGCAGAGTACATTCCTCTGAAGAAGGTCGAAAATTTAGTTTAAACGTTTTAAGATCTGTCTTAAACCCCCTTATTACAATTTTAATCAATGTACATGTATAATATGAAAAATTAGGATTGAGCCTTAACGCACTCCGCAACGTATACAGCTAGTTTGAGAATGTTTAAAATCGTAACCTGGGTTCTATCGAAGAGGTAATTACAAAAGGATTAAAACTACACACGCAAAAAGATTGCCTTTGTCAAACAATAAGCGATATTGACATTCCACTTGTCTGTCATATTAATACACAGCCGATAAGGTACAGTACAACAGAGAGCGAGGGTCATACTGGTGAATATTGGACCGAGGTCGTGGCAGTACGGGCCTAGGGCAGCGAGGTCCGTACAGAAAACGACCGAGAGCCAATATTCCCAAGTACGGCCCCTAGCAAGTGACGTTAGTAAGTTGTTTATTATGTGGCATCGATTCTTTGAGTGATCGGACACTTCCAGTCCTTTTATTCTTGTTATTGAATATCTTTGTAATACTATTGTGTGGCAAATAAACATTCATTCAATTACTTGCGGCCCGAGGAGGATTTATCTCCCAAGTGTTGTCTCTCGGTAAAATGCCTATTAAAGGAGTTGTATAGCTCACTTGGGTCAATCACCTCCTCGTCACGAATAAACAGCTTGGTTACCATGACCTGAACCAAATTTCTCTTTCTTGGTAAAAGTATATTAACTCTGTTAACCTTACCAACATTTTTCTCGAGATGGATGATTCAATGGTTGGAATTCTTCTTGCAGGCCCTAATAAAATCGTTAACTAGACTTAAGACAACAATCAACATTTTATTATAGTAAGACATATTTCAAACTAAGAAACTATTACAGAATAACGTAAATAATTGCAATGAAAGTGCCACTGTCGTTACTCGTGGATATGAAAGTTACCGCGATTGTTTTAAAATTGGCAGAATGAAGTTTTCTTTATGCATTAGCATTGCTAGATGGATAATTGTGTAAAGGCATGGTGGGCTCTCATATGCAACTAGATACCCAAAATAATGCAAGTATGTGAGGTAATCCCCTTTGCTGGAATTCAACCCTGTGAAATAAGTATATCATTTCTCCAATAGGCATAAGATTATTCTTTAACACATCCTCTATAAAGAGCTGTACCATGTGTTCAAAGTTCGTTGCACAGATGACAGGGTAGTTTTGAATAAGGTCTGATTTTTATTGCCAGGTCATATTGTTAATGTCATCAGGTTTAGCAAGTAGAGCAGATCCATTCAGTAATATTAAAACGTTTTGTGCCAGTTATACATTCCTCCAACAAACCTTGCGAATATTTATCACTATATTTGATACTGTTACACTTAGAAACAGATAATCTCAACCATAATTGATCACAGGAAGTGCATATATATTCAGGGCCATGTGTTATATTATCACGAAAAAGACTGAATCACTTTTGACATGGAATGTTTAATAGAGTCTTGACCTTGACAAATTTCAGTTTGGTTTAGCCTTGAGCTCTGCATGGCTTTCCTTAAATGGTTTTATGCTTTTCTGTTTAGGTCTCTGATATGTTCTGGATTGCTTTTCTTTTTTTATTCCCTTTGCTGCTTCAATATTTTCAGATCAGTTTTAGCAGTTTGCATTGTTTTTCTTTTCCCTGAACTCTTCAAGTGATTTGTCTCTTCCACTTGATAGATTCTCTCATATAAGCTCTTTTTTGCTACTGCTTTCTAGCAATTATTACTGACACACACATCATTTTTGGCCATCGTTAATTAATCAATTATTACCAGGCTCTGAATAATTGTTGACATTGGTAACACCGCTGATTTCATAACCTGAAATAATGTCATTGTAATAATCTAACAGAAGTGCTGAAACATAGTGTCTTCCATCTAGATGTCCAATGTTCACAGTAGTTCCCTGTTGTCCGCTTATAGGACTGATAACAGTTACTGGTGCACAACCTCGCGAACGGGAAGTCACAGCTTTCTAAGCTGTGTTGTGATTATCCATCCTGATTGGCTTATTAGATCGAACTTCCGGTTACGCAGGAGTGACTCATTTGCATAAAGAACCTCACCAAAACTCGTGGATATATCCACGAGTAAAAATCATTGAAGTAAATCTATTTAATCTGAATCTAAAAATGAAGAAAGGAAAGAAGATTAACTGCGCTCATATCAACATAAACCTCCTCAGTCTCCAGAACCTTCAGGAATAGTTTGTGCAGGTTTCGTTTGGGAAGAGGTTTAGTTAAGGACGTTCGCGCTAATTGTTTTTGCCCCAACGTTACTGCGCAGATAATGCGACTGTAATATGTCACGCATTGCTTCAAGCATTAGTTAAGATAACATGGAGACAAACGCCGGGGAAAAAATTCCAGGCCGGCAAAAGAATGCCACATTTATTTCCAATTCATCATGAAACGTTAACGAGAAAAGAGCGGGAAGGTGGAAAAGCTCTGGAAACGTTGGCTGACCGAGTAGTGGCTGAAAGTTTGGAAAACTTGAGGACGAACCGTTGCGTAAATTTGACGCTAGGATTAGTGTTAGGGTTTAGGGTAACTGAGGGCTCCCAGTGAGGGCTTCCATTGATAATTTATTACAATCTGACTCGTTGGCGATGGTGGAATTGAGAGTATGAATGAGTAGTCTGGGGATCAAAATTCATTCCGACTGCGTATTGCGTGACAGTTTTATTTTAGATGTACACGACAAGTTCTATGTCTTGTTAACAAGTCTTGTCACGCATACCACGTCTTAAAATTGGTCGACTTCCTTCTTAGTCTGAAATTGCAATTAGCCACGTGCTTGTGCTTCTCACAGAAGATAAGATTAGTATCTGGATGGGAAACCAAGATGTACAGTGTACAATGTACAGGTAAATAAAAAAATATGTATCCTCACAGCCGTACAACCAGCCTTGCAGTATTATTTTGTTTTAAATCTACAAATTATTTCCTGATTAGATCTCCCAAGATGCGGCGCTTCCACTTTGTTCAGTTGCATGGCTCTTGCATAAAAAAATTGTCTACAGTGTACAACACCAGATCGTATACGCCATAGGCATGGTAATGTCTTTTTTCAATCGGAACATTCATATTTAACGGAATCCTGACCTTTCATCGCCGTGCTGGTTCCAACCAGCTAACCCGGCACATTTGTTGGGTGGAGCTGCCACTTAAAGAGGTGCCTGATTTTAAACCGCCTTCTTCTACTCTTTATACATGTGTGGCCTGATTCACGTCTGTAGCGTACCAACTCTTAACGTTGAATGAGTCGGCTGACTGCATGGTGTCCCCATGGGGTCTGCCATACGCTGGTGAATCTGTTCGCGAGTTTTTTTTTTTTTTCCTGTTGCCCTTCACTTTCCTCCGTTTTATGGTTGTAGTGTTTGTTTCCTTTTTTTTTGTTTACCTTTCAGTCGTTCCTGTTTTTGTACTTGTAGTTTTATTCGTGCAGTGTTATATGCTTGTAGAGGTGGGGTTCGATTTCCCGGCGAGTTTGGCGTTCTGGTGCACCCCCGTTTGAGGTGAACCCGTGGCCTACCCGACCGTTCGCCTCTAACATAGAAAAAAACTGAGGCCTAACAAGGCCGAAACTGCCAATGAATCAGCTGAAGTGGTTGTGCGCATGTGTGACGTGATGGCCACACTGGGTCTTGAATATGTTGCGTCTGTTTCCGATAAAAGCCGTTCTCAGGCTGAATTTGTTTTTACCTAGGTTAAATTGGCGATCCTCATTTTACCTAAGTTAAATATGCACTCAGATGAATTGAAGGAACTTTTTTGGAGCCAAAATTAAGCCTAGAGAAAACTGGAGTCAGATTAGGATTAGTTTTGGTGATTATACATGGATACCAATTGACTAATTATACAGAAATAAATAATGAAAAGAATTGAGTAAGATTGAACATGTTCGTCGTTGTAGTGTAGTGGTGAAGACACCGGAGGATCTGAGTGCTCGAGTCCCGGTAAGTGCATTGTACAGTTCTCTGTTCCCTTACTTAATTGTAATGTCGAGACTCGAGGGATACATGTAAGTGTATAAGTGAATACAGAAACCGGTAAGATGATACGAAACATTAAGAAAGAGTGTTTCGATTTGCTGAGAGCTTGAGGGAAGGTATAAGTGTTTTTCAATCCTTTTGGGGCTGAGGGAGTGCATATTTAACATAGGTAAAATGAGAATTAGCAATTTAACCTAGGTAAAAACGGATTCAACCTGAGAACGGATTTTCCGACACACCTTGCTTCTAATGCTTTGTGAATGTAATGTAATCCATATTTGCCTTCCAGCCAATATAGCCTCAAAAACGGTTTAAACGGTCCATTGATAAATTGCATTTGACACGCAAAATCTGTTGAAAAAAAACATTTCTAATGATCAACGCAGATTGTACATGGACGATTTCACGAAGCAGCTAATGCGGCTGATCCTACTTACTGCATCTTCCCAAAATCATCTGGAACGGAAAAATATCGAGTGCTGGAAAGAGCCCAGTCACGAATAGTGTTGCCTCTTTGGCTTGTTACGAGGAAAGATGGCTCGTCATGAGAAAAGATTGCGTGACGAGCAAAAAGTAGGTTTAGTACTCAGTCAACATCAAATTTGTTATTTTTTATGTCCATATTACCAGAGTGAAGTCCAACGCATCCCACGTTAACTACTCCAGGCGTCTTGTTTTATATTTGCAACAGGTTTCTCCATGGCGTGACAAGTTGTTACTGGGTTGCCATGGGCAATCCAGTCAGAAGATGAGTTGACTTTCCCCCTTTTTTTTTTCCGTGTCGGGAAACGAAAACCTGTCACTCCACTGCTAAGTATTGTCTTTGTGCGTAGAGTCTTCTGCGTGTATTTTTGATAGGTTTCACGGGATGGTAGAAATAGGTAGATTTTTCCCAGTGGACGCAGTAGAATATTTAATTAACCTGTAATGGCGAAAAAAGTCATTGTAACGGGAATGGCGTTTTAGTGGCTCTTTAAACAAAATATACTCTTATGGAAGTCGATCGGATAAACAAAGCAGGCGGTGAAAAATAAATATCTGGAAACTTATACAACGCACACAAGAAATTTAGCCGCATTTACCTCTTTATCGAATTCTTTTTAATCTTTTACAAATTGTGTTGTTATGTACAACACTGAAGCCAAACGTCAAATTCTCTGGTAACCTTTTTCGGGTTGTATATCAGAGAAGGAATTGAACACATTGAGTGGATCTGTTTTTACAATAGGCCATTTTACAGTTGTTTGCTCAGTGACCAAGCCCATGAATGGCTGCGAGGCTGCCAGTGACCTTGTATTGATGACTGCCTTTATCATGAAAATTGTGTTGCTGCAATTCTGATTAGTCTACAATAACATTAGAAAAGCATAAAGGTTTGTATCAAAGTAGGGTCACCGGCAGCCTCGCTTCCATGTTTAGGCCAGGTAACTTAGCTACAACTGTAAAATGGTCAATTTTCTGGCTACTTATAATTTTATTTATTTATACTCAACTCTGCACGGTCTTCAGGTAAAACAAACAATTTGAAATTTGACTAATTCGTGTTCGTCAAGAATTATTTGAAAGAAAGCTTGTTGTCCATTTTTTGCTTCATTATTGAAAGAAATGGTTCATCGGAGAAGGGTGTGATCCCCAACACTGGTGGGAAATGTCAGAAAATTTATCTAGTATATTTAGTGTTGCTTGTTTGAACGCACGCAATGAAATGGGAAGTTTTTTTTCTTCCATGTTGTTTGTTTCAATAAAAATTTTTTGGCAGGAAAAGGTTTTGTGAGATTTTTCTTATTTTGCGGATTGATCATGTTCGAACTTAACTAATTTGCACTTGTGGGTTTATATTTGATATGCAAGTTATGTTTCAGCCATTTTGTATTTCAAGTGTTCTTTCTTGCAAATGATTAACAGGTAACCATAGTTTTGCACGTCGGAAAATATTTGTTTAGTCATTCTAGTGTAAAACGAAGTTTGAGAAGCCAACAATATTTCTTTAACTGGTTCCTGGTTAAACCAATTGATGGTTTTCATCTGACGTCACGGCGGCCATGTTGGTGTAAAGAACAACGCAGTAAACTGTCTTTTGGGAATTTGACTCTATTATCATGCAAAACTGGTGGAGCCATTTACTAGGAGAGCACTCATGGCAACCCTCAAAATGACATTGGACATTTCTTAACAATTACACGACGTAATATCCCATCTTAATATGACAAGCTTACTGCTGTAAAACATAGTTAATAGAGGGAAATGGTTAGGAAGCTCGGCAAACATCAAAGGAGCAAACAAAGATGCCAAGATTTAGGTTGGAAAGTCCACGACCGTGCACAATCTTTTGTTTTGCGCTCATACACTATGCATGAATTACGTAACCAACACGTTTCTATTGGTTAGTTCCTCAGTACGGAGTAAACAACTATTGTGTTTTGTGCACGGTCAAGGCCAGAAAAGAGAACAAAAACCTACAACAAAGAAAGTTGTCGGGTTTCATAACCATTTCCCTCTATTAACTATGTGTAAAAAGAATGAAAACAGGCAGAATTGGAGCTTTAGTTCAACAAGAAATAGCGGTTGTTTAACATTTAGAAAAAAATTCCGGAAATTCCGGTTGGTTTGTAAATGGACCACGACTCTTTGGTTCGTTACGCTAGAAAGAATCCGGGAGCAGCGGGACGTCCAAAAAGGTAGTCCTGTTTTCCCGTTCGAAACTTTTCGATGGAAGTGTGTGTTTCAGTTACAAGTTTTTAAAGGTGCTACCAGTTCCAGGCTATTCATGGCCATATTTTTAATTTTGGCGCGTGAAATCGCAATCACCGAGCGGCGAACGGAACCTGAGTTAAATGGAACACGTTTTTCACCCGATGGAAATTTCCACCGAAATTTCCGGAAATTTTTGTAAATGGTAAACAACCAGCATTTCTAAGCAGTTTTGACCCATTTTCTATTGTTTTGTACACCATCGTGGCTGTCTCATCTCGTGGATGCAAACCAAGAATAGTTCAAAGCGAGTCTAAAGACGTGTTCACAATCAACGTTAATTATGATCAACAT
>NC_090878.1:1466141-1468641 GCF_036669935.1 Montipora foliosa | reverse complement strand
TTGCGTCTAGTTCAAGGAGTATAGGTGGGCGGCCACGTGTATCACTTGCAATAGCAAGAACTTGAGCTTCTGCATTTCTTTTCTTTCTCACCTCTGTAAGCTTCCTCTCATATGCTTGCTTAAGACTTCGTACTGTGCTTTCCTTCAAATTTGGTACTTCTGCCTTGAATTGTTTTAACGCTTTCGACTAGCATACTTTCCAATCTTGGCACGTATTTCGGGTGAATAGTGGTTGTAATTCCCTCTCTTTCTTGCTGTAGCTGAGGAACTCTTCTCGCCATCATGATCATCTACTAATGTTCCTACAACAGATACAACGTTTTGATACTCAACAGTACCAAGAGATGTGTTTTCTTTAGTGACTTGGAAAAGAAGCAGGAATTGAAGGCACAGTGTCATAATTTACTGAATCCGATTGGCTGTTATTTTGAATCGTAAAGCCGCAGCGAAATAATGCCAGCGTGTGACTATTAAAGCAGTTGCGTAAAAATTAAAATGAAACATCGATCCTCAGTACGTATGTCACAAAGGTCACGTTCAAACCGTAGGTGGTATAAAACGTCACTTGATTGTAATCACATGTTCTCTGTTACAATTATGGCAAACAACGAAATATAGGCTACTGTTACATATTCTTTTCTGTGTGGTATTCGTGGCGGATTCGTGGATTTCATGTCTACAAAGAAGTTTGGAAAGAGATCCTTAGGTAACGTTTGAACCTGTCTCACGAAAGAAAAACCTCCATAAGCGCCTTCCTGGACGGCTTGCTGACTCAATCATTGGTCACTTACCCAGAGAGATCTCTAGGCCTACACGTTTTTTTCTTTTAAGAGGAGGGTTGCTTTCGTTGAAGTCATAAATACAACGCACAAGATCATCGCTTGTACAAGGAAGACTTGAAATTCCAGTTAAAGTTGTGATTGAAATCGAAGCCACAGCAAAGAACAGATTGATAATTGACAAATACAAAGAGCTTGTGTTGGCTAATTATAAAGAGCCTGACCTAAATGCACATTTTGATGACTGCACGAAAGATTTTTTGAAAGAGATATATGTACAAGAAGAAATGAGTGATTCGGATGAAGAAAGTGCTGAAGTAGAAGATAAATAGACTGATGACAATTACCATGTAGCTATAAACACAAGCAATCATAGAAGTGTATTAAATTTCGCGTGTTTAATTTTCGCGTATCCTAATTTTAGCGAGTCTTTAATTTCGCGTGAAAATTAGAACGAATAAGGTAGAACTTATTACCATCACAAAACTTCGCACTAAGACTCGCTTTGAAGAGGAAGCAGACATGAACTCGGTAATGGCATATTTATTGCTATTTAAACGCTTGTCTGGACTGGCAATATCAATTCCTGGATCAGAACTGCCCAGATATGCTCTCACTTTCAAATAAGGTGAACAATTTTTTTATCAGGAAAGGTTACGTTTATACAAACGTTGGCCGTGTAGCACTTATATTTTAAACAGAATTAACTGAAGAGAATGTAGTGTAATGTGAAGTGCTAGATTTCTATCCCATATGAACCATGTGAGCGTTAGCCCTACTGATGGAAGTGGGCCCACACAAGGACAGAGAAAAACTCTGACCAGGGTGGGAATTGAACCCACGACCTTCGGGTTAGATCTCCGCCGCTCTACCGACTGAGCTACAAGGTCAGACGAGAGCAGGCCGTGGGAACTGAAGATCTTCAGTTAATTTTTTTATCAGTTTGACAGATCACTTTACACCCCTGGAGCCTCCAGCCCTGGTCCCTCAGGAAGTTCCCCCTGAATTCCTGGTATCTGAGTGGGAAGCTTTTCGGGCCCTCTCGGCTGTGAAGATCGGAAAGGCTATTGGCCCTGACTGCATCCCGAACAGAGTACTAAAGGACTTTGCTAAAGAACTGGCACCAGTTGTCCATTTTTACAAAAAATGCCTGACCGAAGGTTATTTTCCTGACGCCCTGAAGGCCTCACTGTTGAATCCAACTCCTAAAATCTCTCCTCCGCAGCAGATAGAGAGCGATTTGCGACCGATCGCTCTGACGTGCTAAGGAGTTTGAAGGATTTACACGGGATCGCTTGATCACACAAGTGTCTCATCTGATTAACCCACGTTAGTTTGCACGTTCTGGGCATTCTACCACCGACGCGTTAATGTATTTGCTTCAGGCGGTGTAGGAAGCAGTGGATACAGGGAACTGTGGTGCTAGACTGTTTTTCGCTGACTACTCTAAAGGTTTTGAAATGATTGATCACATTGTTCTAATTCAGTGAGGAGCTAAGGAAGATGCATGTGCATCCTGTCCATAAAGTAAACTGGATAACAGCGTTTCTGTGTATCAGGACTCAGGCTGCGAGGATCGAAAACCTTTTATCTGAGTGGAAAACTCCTAAGGGTGGTATGCCACAAGGCACCAAGCTGGGAGCCCTTGTGTTTACGATTATGACAAATAATTTATTGCTCTCATGGAATCTTCGAATAAAGTTTGTTGATGATACAACAGC
>NC_090878.1:1456141-1461141 GCF_036669935.1 Montipora foliosa | reverse complement strand
AAGAGGGTCTGACGTGCAGCGGCCATCCTCATCGGGTGCAGCGGCCAGCTCCCTAAGTTTTCATGTACATTGATTGGTCCAGTGTCCTTTATTTCGGGTGGGGTATAGGGGAAACTTCCCGATACAAACCCTTATAAAATGATTTATGTAACGCAACAACGATACTAGGTGAGCTTCGGGTACCTATGGCGTGACATCTGCAACAAGTGTCGAGTCAAGTAATGGCAGAAAAGTTTTGGATTTTGTAGGAGATTTTATGTATAAGCTAAGATGTTTTTTAAAGGGCAAAAGTTTTATATATTTAATGATAAGTTTTATATATGACAAGAAGTATTTTTGATACCAGTGCGGCTTGTTTAAGCTTGTAACTATGGTATCACAGTAATGCAGAGACCGGACCAATAGCTGGTCATTTCTTTGTCCTGAAACGACGCGAACCTTCCAAGTTCGAGCCAGCTGCCGTCTCTGCTTGTTTAAAAATCCTACAGTGTATTTCAAGAATCCTTTAGGTCATATCTCAGCGAAAAATTGCCCGTTAGAATGTCTGATGAACAGCTTCTCGTCGTGTTTAAATCGTTCTGTGCGTTTGGAGCTGGTGGCAAGGACGCTCAACCTATGATGGATAATGCAAAATTTGGAAAATTATTTCGCGATCTGAAACTGTACGACAAAAAATTTACGTCAACTGACACGGATATAATATTCAATAGACCTGAAGTAAAGAGGTAAGCCTAAATGAAGGTTTTAATTTCATCGGGTTGTGTTATCTCATGTTATCACTCGTGTTAAATCTGAGTGAATTGTTCCACGGTCGTTTCCTCCTCTTTGCAGCAAGACAGAACGGAAGATAGGCTTTGAAAGTTTCAAGAAGGCCTTGGAATTGTGTGCAGAGAAAAAGTACGGAAGTAAAGACGACGTGCAAAAGTTGATCGACAAAATCTGTGCTGGAAAGGGTCCAGTTGCGGTTGGAGCCACTGTGAGTTTGTCTTGTTATTCCACCACAAACGAAACCCCACAAACAACACTGACACGAAACCTCTTGAAAGGGTATTTTTTTCAGTTTCAAGAAAGCTTTCATTGATACGTATAATTGAAATTTTCCTTTATGCGAGAACTAGACGGTGTTGTGTATAAATAACTTTCCACCTTCCCGAGTTTGGATGACACTAAATATCACTCATCAACGACTTTATATCCACATCCAGGAATGGACATACAGAATAATTCTTATTTTGACAGCCTGTTTTATTAACATGTATTGTTGTACTGTATTAATGAAAGGAAGGCGTGCACAACACACAAGCTTGTGTTTAATAGTTAACTAACTTAAAATTTGATATAGTAACTAAGAATTTGCACAGGTCGACAACTTTCTCGGTTTCGTAAACAAACAATTAAGTCAGTTACTATGCAACTCGAGAACAGGTCCTAAGACAACAAGTTCAACTTCAAGTGTTTTGTTATCAACTCGTGGAAAATATAGAATAGGATTCTCAGAGTAGGGTGGATAGAATGGTGCAGTCTGGAGCAATTTTTTTCAATACCTGGCTGGGCATCAAATAATTGAGGTAGAATTTTCTTGATTTTTTTTTTGACAGAAACAAAGCAAGTCAGGTGCTGTTGATCGAATGACTGACACTTCAAAGTACACTGGATCTCATAAGGAACGGTTTGATGATAGTGGCAAAGGCAAAGGCTTGGAGGGTCGAAAAGACTTTGATTCTAAAGCCGCTGAAGGGTATGTTGGTGGCTACAAGGGAAAGGACACTTATGACAAGACACACTAGCTTTGGCATTGAAAAAAATGCACTTGTACATGTAATGTAAGGTGTGACTTTCTGGTAAAACTCTTTATTTCATAGTAGTCTTATACATGTGCAGTCCTTCTCAAGGGGATCCAAATTTTTAGGGACCATTTTCTTCTCATGCTATTTTCCTTTCTGCCTCAGTGAGTCTAAAACACAGGTCAAGGGTCACAGGTCAGTGTACATATCACTGTGCTAGAGACATATAAACGACACCAAAAGTGTCTCCTGGCACCAATCACAAAATGCTGTTTCAGGTCTACGGGAAACTCTGGCTTATGTGAGCCAGCTTTTCTGTATTGTGCTCTACACAATGTACCAATTTAGTGGCAAAAGAGGGCCTTGCCCGTTGTCTAATTTCATTGTTTTCAAACTCTAAAATGTAAGGATATTTGTGGTAAAGGTTCACATACACATAGGCACAGTTTTCAATAACTTTTCAAAGTATCAGATTTGATAATGAAAGTGTGTGACAGGGTTATTTTCTGTTGACTCAGGCTGATTGAGGCCTAGGTCCCCTATAAATTACTATAAATGACTCCCAGAAATGCTAAACCTATCACGTAGATGAAATACCAACAGATCGGTTATTCAATTCAGTATGCAAAATAAGGTGATGTGACTTCATTACGTGTGATTCAGTGTCTTGCGTTTCTTCAGCCCATGGCTTCCTGAGATACCCAAGTTAAAAAAGAAAAAAAAGAAAAAGGAAAAAAGGAAGCCAACAAATCTACAAATTTTCAATGTGAAATGGTAAACAACCAGACAAAACATCTGGCCTCTGGCCTCAAACAAAAACCCTTGTTGATTGGGTTCATTGCTTGTTTCAGAGCTTGGCAAAGAAAATTTGAAACTGAGTATTGCTATTGCAAAAGAAGACGTGTATCTATATTATGCAGAGTGAATAAAATTGAGGTTAAAAATTCACGTCATTTTAAAGTTACTGGCATTTTGCCCCCAAATATGGCACTTACTGGAGAGCAGTGCTTAATTATTGGAAATGGTGCTTAAAACACTAAAATAATACAATAGCTAGTCAAATAAAACTTCTGTACTCTACACCTACAGTGTGCATGAAGGTAAATAAAAATGATAACCCAACAGTGGTAAATAAACTGAATTGATGTCTTTTTTCTGTCTTGTGGGAAATAGATAACAAATTAACCTTGCTGTGCCATGCAATGAGAGTGAAATTTTTGGCAAAGAAATTAATTTTAATGAAGCTAGAAATACAATAATGTTGCACACAAATGTTGCACGCAAATGTTATTGCTGGTTTACACCTTATGTCATGGTGGCAAAATGATACTGTCAAAAGTTTTAGAAACTCAACTCTGCTATAAGCAAATCGTTGGCAACAGTTCCTATTGTTTTGTACATCAGTAAGGCCATTTCAACAAATGTTTGGAAACAAACTAGTCGTTTTGTAAAACCTTGGGTAATGATAAAAAGCCACTCAACACAAATCGATTCTGTGAAATGCAAAGAAGCACAGGCCTGAGATAAAAATTCCTGATTGTGTGAGCTGCATGTCTTTGCATAGATAGCGACTGTATTAATTTTATGAATGATGAAACCGGCTTACACTTGAACTTAGAAAAAATGCAACTGCTCTTGGCAGGAGTCCTTCCACTAATACGTTGGGATGATGTACTTCTGATAAACAAGAGACTCGTTGGAGCTAGGCCTGATTAAACTAGAATAAGGTGATGGTTGTCCTGAAGGAGATGAGTATAAAGCCTGCTTTGTGAAAGAAGGAAATTGTATGATAGTAGGTTCAAATGATTTGAATAGAGTGCTAGATTTAAATGAACAATAAAAATTACCACCCAAGAACACTTTATTGTTAGGAACACACTACTTTGCACTATTAGGAAGCCACTCCATAGTCTTTTTAAGATTATCATAACTCCAGTGCATCTGATTTACTTCATGTTGATGGCGCAGTCGCGTTTCATCCAGCTCCCTTAGCAAATGGTCGTTTGTGGAAACAAGGGATCTGTTGTGAATAAAAGAGGGAATAATCAAACCATCAAATAAAAATAATGATTTGGACCATGGTGATTAAAGGGAAGTAAGGTAAGGTAAAATTGTAATGATTCCATTGGTAAACAAAAGCCACTGAGCAGTGAATTTCATATCGAGCATTCCTTGCATAATGATTAAAAACTGTTTAAGAAAACGTTTGGGTAAACAGGCACTACAGCCGCCTATCAAAATTAATAATGTGGGTATTCTGGTTTTTCTTAGTGGTTTTTAAAAAACCAAAATAAAATCATTCAAAACTCGAGTTACTGTCTTCTGTGGTGTTAGTCTTTCGTAATGAATTCATTAAATCATAACAGAATTGACAAATGAGTCCTCCAGGAAAGGCTAGATGGCGTAGATTCAATTTTCATGAAAGTCCCAAAGCTTTTCAAATGCATTTTCCATATAGGGTGTGCATAATCCTGTTTTTTTTTTCTTTGAAAGGAAAACCTCTCAAGTAATAAATCTCTACAATAGGCCTTACTCACAAGGTGGCCATGTTGAGTCCCAAGGGATTGAAAACGTTTGTTTTGCCCCACCGAAATTCGTTCCCAAACCTTTCAACTCGAGGCTTGGGGTATAAAATGTATTGTCTAAGACCAATGTGGCCGCCGCATGAGTTAGGCTCATTATCATGATTATACTGCTCTTGAAAACATGTTGAAAGAGCAGATATTAGTTTCACAAATTGCTTTTTGGGCATGAAACGTTTTTGGGACTTTTGAGAAACAGACCAAAGAAGCTTCTCCCTTTGGCAGACATCTGCTAGATGGAGGGAGACTGGTACAAAAGTTGGACCGGATCAACTCAGATTGTTCACCTCAGATTGATGTAACAAAAGGACAAGGCTTCGCGAAATCACCCTAGCTCTAATCTTTTAGCTAACCTGGGGCAAACGTCAAATAGTTTTGGTGTGCAAAACCGTTTTTCGCTTGATCCGAAATGGGCAATCAGAGTTGATCCCGTGCGACTTTGGTACCTCCCTCATGGAGAGTGCTCCAATGGCTAGCGTATCCTGGCTACCTACACAGTAGCCATATACCCCTCCATGGCAAAGAAGACATATGACACACCACATTTGACTGAACATGTAGAGAATTATTAAATTGCACAAGGACTATAGGGGTGGGCAATAAAGCTGCACTTTGCCAACCAAGCCTCAGCTTA
>NC_090878.1:1441141-1453641 GCF_036669935.1 Montipora foliosa | reverse complement strand
AACAACATTCTTCTTCTTGAATTTCGTCAGAGTAGCACCTAAAATTCTTCCAGGAAACAAAGTGGAGAGCAAACTCTACAGGGTATGCCATTTTGCTCTCTTTCCAAAAAATTGAATGTAACCTTTGTGTGGACCTAGCAACTCATTCAAATGATTTAAAACTCCATAAAGCAGATACTCTACCTATAAGTTTTTCTTGTTCTGTGACTCCCTGAGATGCAACCTCCAAGGATCTTATCTTAGAACGCAAAGAGTTATTTTCTTCTTGGAACTCTACAAGTCTTGATTGCACAGAATTCTGAATATGATTTGGGTAGGAGAAAAGTGCATGTATACATAAGCCTGAAATTATTCCTTAAGAAATGTTAAAGCTATCTTGGGAAGCAAGATTAAGCAACTTTAACCCCAAAATTTGTTACAGTACACTGTAACAAAGGAAACTACTGGTCAGTTTGATTATTTTTGAAGCAACTCTCTATCAAATAATGAACCTGTCTGGGGGAAGGTAAACTCTCTTTCCCTAACCCTGTTTCCCTTTTGATCTTCAACTGCTTGTTCAAATTACTAACAGATGAAAGGGATAATGCCTATTAAGAAGACAAATGAGTATACAGTACCAAGAAAATACTAATCTCTGCACCCTGTTTGATGACACATGCAATGGTTAAAACCACTGTTGACAGGGGAAATCCAGCTTCTTCAAATACAACAGAAAAGCAATCAGCCTATCACAAATTGCCTTTTAAGTAATCAAGAGTACATAAGTATTGCTGGAATCCGCTAAAAATATGATTAAGGGTCAGAATGAAACTTGAAATATTTTAATGTCTTTCAGGTAGTACAGAAGTAGAGATTTATCATAATCTTTGATTTCTTATTCGAATTATTTGAGACAGAAAATAAGGAAATAATTTGAAGTACCATAGCAACCTATGATAACTAAATACATCCCTAGGTATTTTACACAAACCAGTTCATGGGAGGCAGCATCAAGAGAATTCTTTAAAGTTTCATGACTCTTTAACTTTCCCCGAACTTCTTCTAGTTCACTCTGTTGCTGTGACATTTGATCACGCATTCTTGATATTTCAGCAGTTCTTTCTGTTAGTTCTTCTTGAAGCTTGCCATTGTCAAAAGATGACGTGACCAGAAGACCATCCATATTGTGGGGAAGGTGTGACGAAAGCAGTTTCTGTGCAAGACCTTAAATTTAAAAACTTCTTTCACTTTGGGGCACTTTTAAACACCTACAAGTAACAAGCTTTATAAGAGTTAAGTGGGATAACTTACATGTGCATGTACAGTAGGTATCAGGTCTACTCTTAAAACAGAGACAAATAATAATTATTTATAATTGTAACGACTATGCAAGCACAATTCAATGCTTTCATGTCAAGGAGAAATGTTCAATACTCATTAATTTATTCAGGGACAGCCTTGTTCCCAGTTGTCCTCATGTGAATCAAACATAACATCACCAATAGGGCAGATCGAGAAGATTCTTCCGAGATCACCTGGCCTCTATACTCATAATTTGCGTCTATCGGGCCCCACGTCGTGCACTTCTTGTAATTAAACACAAGCTTAAAGGGCTGGAAATGAGGCCGATTCAAGCACACACAAAATAACACAAAAGGTACAAAGACGTAACTGGCAGGGACACCACAACAGTTTGCACCAACAGTTCACTCCGGGCCCATGGATGAATAAATAAATTGAAAATTAACACTACAGTCAAACCTCTATCAAGCGGTCACCCTCTATTAAGCGGTCACCTATCAGTTTCCTGAAATTTGCTTCCAATATTTACTGTAAATTTGACCTCCATTAAACGGCCACCATTTGGATTTCCCAATGACTAATGTTATTGTAAATCACCTCTATTTAACGGTCACCTTGTTACAAGATAACGATCCAAAAAAGGCATATTTTTGGACACGAAGATAAGGGCCATTGGCAAAACCCAGATTGGACCAGATTGGATTGGACCGGACTGGACCAGATTGGATAATAACAAAATTCCCACCCAAAGTAGACACATGAAATCCTTGGGTCACCAGTTAAGGTTACTTCCCGCCTTTGCAGGAGTCCATCGGGAAAAGGTCGTATGCACGCTAGTTTCAATGAAATACTAACAAACTATACATGTACATCAGAAGAAAGCTTAAAGTAAATGTAGTTTACGGTAAAAAAAAAATTGTTTAAGCGAGTTTTCATTTTGGTAAGTGTCAGGATTGGAGCTGGTAAGATGTAAAACCCCAGAGGGTTCTTCTATCGACTTTATCAGGTATCGGATGCTGCAGCACAAGCAAAATAACTGGACAGTGTTATTCACAAGGCGTCAGGAAATTCCGATATTTAATATTTTCCCGTGGCATCCATTTACACAACACGTCTCACATATTTTTGGCTACTCGAACTCCAACCTTAGATGCAGATATCTAGACAACTAATCAGAATGTCGAAAACGCCTGAGACATTTTCGTTGATTGATGACTTGTGAATAACACTGTGAAGTCATTTTGCTTGCGCTGCGGCATCCAATACCCGATAAATTCAATAGAAGAACCCTCAGTGGTTTCACGTCTTACTGGCTCCTGATAGTAAAAGGAAAACTCGGTTAAACCATGGTTTTTATTGGAAACTACATTTATTAAGACTAAAAACAAAATAAGCATGCAAAGCAGGTTGTACGGCTGTAAGGATATATAGTGTTTGTTTGGCCGGAATTCTTTAACTCCCTGAAGAAGTCAGGCCGTGCCTGACGACATATTGGTCAAACAAAAACTATATATCCTCACAGCCGTACAACCAGCCTTGCATAATTATCTTGTTTTCAGTCTAAATATTATTTGCTGGTCAGATCTCCTAAGATCCAGCACTGGTACTTTTTTCAGCTGGCCCTTGCATAAAAAACTGTCTACAGTTATTAAGCTTTCTTCTGATGTATACCGGTAGTTTGTTAGGATTTTATTGAAACTAACACTCTGGTAAGGTCCAGTCCAGTCCGGTCCAGTCTGATCCAGATTTTGCCAACAGCCAAAGATAAGCGAAGTGAGTCCAGTTTCTTTTGCAGCACATCAAACATAACCTAAGTATTGTCTGTGTAAAAATAAACATCTCTGTGCTCTGTGGTGGGTCATCCGGCACACATGTCGAATTCCTCTTTTATCAGTTTCCATTGCAGCCATGTGAACCACAAGAAAAACTGTCACCTTCAAAGTGATACTTGCATGCAAATACTGTTGTCATATTTTGTGTTACTGTTGTTGTCAACAATACAATGTAAATTAGTTGATCAGTATTAATTTTGTCTAAAACCTCTGGTATGAATGCACATAAAACAGATACGAAAGCTTTGAGATCTTGCTGTGGCTTTTCAGGACCTTCAAGAAATGGGCCCCTGGTCAATTTCTGCCACAGTGCGGGTTTGATTTTAGGAAACCTCTATTAAGCGGTCATCTGGTGATTTCCCGAGGGTGACCGCTTAATAGAGGTTTGACTGTAGCCTGTTTTCTGGGTAAAAAATAAAAAGGAATCCCTTTTCAAGATTGAGCATCATTAACAATACACGTAGAAGTCCTGCTTGGCAAAAGGAGAGAGTAAGAGTTACGTAAAACTTGAAACCTTGTAACCTACAGCTGTAATTTCCGCATCACATAAACCCCAAACAGCTTAAATAAATTATGGGATACACGAACACCTGGGTTCATTTAAACTTACTTTGAAACTTAGAATGATGATGAAGCGATTTTGACCCATTCCAATATCTGCAAACAACAGAATTTAAAAATTTATAAGATACTGTGAGACCATTAAAGACGATTATTGAAAACACCAAACAAAACAGAAAATAGAAGTTAGTCGTTCATTGGAGTGCAGCTGAGTGGTTAGAAAATGGGGTTTTGACACATATTCTTTCCCACATAATTTGCTGTCATAAGGATAAAAAGAAGCAAGGCAATTATTTTAATGCAGTTATACAATGTACTTCAGGTTCTGTGACAAAGATACTGCAATAATCTCATAGACTTATGTTACTTATAGTTACTGTATTATATTATAAGTTCAAATTAATCGTCTCTTCTTTGGTCAAAGGACACCCATGACAAAACAAGGGGCTATGTACCGTAAGCCTAGACTTTGACAGTCTGACCTCCACATCATGGGTCCCACACAGTACTTCTGTGTTTTAATGACTTGAAGATAATGCTCTGAGATTACCCCATTGACTCGTGGGAGTGAGACTTTACAGCTTTTGCTCTGTCTAACGCAAGACGATTTTACTCATCAATTGGCGGCATTCTAGGGTGTTTGAGGTGTCAATGGGTTAAGATCAAGGTACATAAGAGAGCTGTAATAATGTTAATCCTTATCCTGAAATTATGATGATATTTACAAAATTAACATTGAAATACCTCACCAACAAAATTGACTACTGGTAAGTAAAAGGGGTAAAAGTTAAGACAGTTTACTCTTTAAAGCCTCTAAATAAAATTGAAACATGGTTTGGTGAATTTGTTAACTACCTCAGATAATTACAAAACAAATTCAAGTGTTTTCAAGGTACATACAAATTGCTACTATTATTATATGACGTTATTGTGTGCAAAGTAAAGAAGCATCCAAACTAGTAAACAGAATGACGTAAACAGCCATGACTCCGGATTTCATTCGGAACATCCCCACATTGTCTTTTATGTAGTCATTTGTGACAAGCAAGAAATTAGGACACCTCTGAAGAATTATTGAAACTTTGTGATTAGAATTCGACTACTTAGCTCCGCCCTTTTTGTTGATACAATGTAGCTCTTCAACTGCAAAATTCATCAGAATCTTACTTGTCTACTAAGTCAAGAAGTTTATTCAAAAGGTCTTCCTGATCAACACTTTGAACTGATTCAGCACAAATCTGCAAGAAAGCAAAGGTGAATTTACTAGCAAAAAATAGCAATTAACAACTTCAAGCTATCATGGACCACTGGAGTGAGTGCCCGACAGAAGTTTTCAATGGAATAAACAATGATACATTGACGAGGTTCACATGGCACCATTCTACCACAAAGACAAGTTAGAATGCTTTCAATTGTTGTAATGTTTTTTCAATCAAATTTATGAGACATTCTGGGCATAAGGAGATACTTGGTTAAACTTGCCTGAGGCAAAAGCATTCTGGGCTTGGCAGTAATCAAACAAAAATTAATACACCTTTGTAAACGTTCTACCTGTTTGCATTAAACACAGATTTTTTAAAGTGCTACTACGATGAAAAAATCAGCTCTCATTTTTCTTCACATTTTGAAAGTACTTGCGTTGATTGCCCAATAGACGGAATATTTTGTAGTAATTTCAAGAGAAAGACTATTTATTTGAACTCCACTTTTTAAAGCTTTCAGGGATCTGCATTGAGGAGAAAGTGACGTCATTAGTATGCAGAACACGGATTTGACAATCTGAAAGCCAACCCCGCTTGTGCTGCATGCTAATTACCGGTAAGCCATATTCACACACTGCATTTTTAAGCTCGTGAGTAAATGACCTGACTTTCTCCGCGATCCAGATCACTGAAAGCTTATCAGTCGAAACTGCACTAAGTAATGGCGGACCGTTAAATTAAAAAAGTGGAGTTCAAATAAATAGTCTTCCTCTTGAAATTATTACAAAAAATTCCGCCTAGTGAGCAATCAATGCAAATACTTTCGACAGAGCTGATTTTTTCACTGTAGTAGCACTTTAAGTATAGGGCTTTTGTTTCTTACATGTACATGTAAAAGGCAATAAAGATATAAGACAGCCAATGAAAAAGCAGCGTCAGGCTTACATTGTATGTTTTGAAGGACCATTTTCCGATTAGCCAACAGGCCATTTTACAGTGTTGTTGTTTCATTTACATGTAGCTGCATTATGACTGGGATTGATAGACCTCACTAATTTTATCATGTAAATTGAAACATAAATAGCAAACAATGTTTTGTTTCAAAGCATGGTCATTGGCTATCTCACTTCCATCCGTATACTGGCCAGGTAATGATCAGCTACAACCATTAATGGTTTTTCATGCCATAGTTATAAAACGTTCGTAATTCACACACCAGAGTTGACGGTTGATTTTCACTGGGGCTGCTTCCTTCCCCTTTACCTATCTTGTCAGCAAGAGACCCTTGTGACTGTTTGGGAGAAGGCTGATGTCTTTTTCTAGAGGGTGAGAAATCATAGGACCTTGCAGATAATGGCAGTACATCTCCACTTCTCCCTCTGCCTTCACCTCTAGGTATATTTCTTTTTGGTTCCTCCAAGTTGTCACCTTGTGTAAATGAGTTTTGTTGTCGTCCTGAAGGAGTGCCATTATTATTTTTCAATCTGGGATTTGGGGTGAAGTGCCCCCTTGTGGAAATTGCTGTGTACGCACTTGTTTCATCTTTGTATTTTAGATTAGGGTTACTATCTTCCAACCCGAAATCATAATCATCAGCAAAGTGAACATAGGCTCTGTCTTGTATGGGCCTCAAGTGAACACCTTGTATGGGACGATTCTTTAATTCTGTTTCATGTTTTGTGGGTGGGAACATCTTGTAGAGCTCTAAAAGTCATATAAAGAGATATTTTTCTGTAAGTAGAGTGTTCGATAATAACAAGAGTCATGCTGCGGTTTCTTTTACAGTGGTTAAATTTTCAAGATTACATGTACATGTAATTATTAAGTTTACACAGATTAACACCTAGGCTCGATTTCTTCCACTCTCTGGAGTCTGGTCTTCATTCCACCCTGAGAGATGGCTGGACACATGAACCTGTGACCTTGTCTGTAATTTATGCATCTCAGACATCACCAAAAGTGAAGTCAAACTCCAGATTTCATTTGGTGCAAAAACACATTACAGCTAAATACGAGTTGCTGCTACATGTGTCTTAATAATAGAGTGATTTTCAATTGAGTGTCGAAAGTAATTTGCAAATTACTTTGGTTTTGCATTACTTCACTCAGTGATTGGTTGAAAGTTGTCGCTCCATTTTTTCAAACAATCAGAAGTGAAACCAAAACCAATAGTGGCTCGCACATGTACATTTTCCCGTGCTTTGTGTTGGCTACGTGTAATTTATACTCAGAGTTTTGATTAGTTTACTGGATTGTCTCCGTCTTTTTTGATTGACCAAAGTAATTTCTTTGGTTTTGGTTTCACAACACTCGATTCAATCTTGCTCTAATAATTATTAATAATTGCTTGGACAGATGTAATTTGAACCAATTTTGATGTTCATTTTAAACAAAGAAAACTACTGTCACAAATTTTTGTTTTGATTTTGGTGTCCTTAATTGTATGCACAAGGTTGCTAAAGTAACATAATTCCGGTTCCACATACGTGTAGCACAATTTGGGATCAAAAATATTAATTTTACTTGCAGAATCTCTCCGCATACCAGAATTAAGTAATTATTATTTTGTTGAGTGCATTACAATCACTATCTTGAATAATCTACACTCAGAGGTTTCATTACAAGCCGGTCACTGGCAGTATACTACCATCGGGTTGTCAGAAACGTTCCTCTGACCGCCGGCTACTCTGCCTTGATTTTCACTCGACCCCTTGTAAAAGACAAGAGTGACTGACACTCTCATTGATTAGCCCAGGCATCTACTTCAAAACTTATTGAAACCTCTGACAGTCTTCAATAACATTTAATTACTATTTTCATCACTGATGATGTATTAAAACACACCATCTCTTGTGTAGCTGTCCAAATCAGGCACTCTTGCTGCAGAGCCAGAAAGTCCCCTTGGTTGAGTCAAGTCCCCACCAGTCCGTGAAATTAAATCCAGCACAGCCACATCATCATCTTCTAGGACTACAAGAATGCAAGAGTGAATAATGCATGTTCTCATCCTTAGCCCAGAGGCTGTGATGCTTTACACTGTAGGTCAGAGCTTTAGAATAAAAAACACTGGCCTCTTCCAAAGATACCATATGACCAGTCGCAGAAAAGGTCCATTTTTACAATCCTTGGGACCAGCTACTAATATACATGACTTGTACATCACGTTTACAAGGCTGTGCAGTTGAGCCAGATGGCTCACTTTGTGATTCGTGGACCTGCTGGTTCAAACAGCCAGTGGTAGTCATTCTCAGAGCTGACCAAAAAATACATGAAGCAGCATATTGGAATGAGAATCAGTTGCCTAGGTCTTACAGCCTACATGCACATGGAAAAGAATTCTGAATTCCATACTATTCAGGATGAAAACCTAAAAATTCTGTTTGCTAAGTCAAACATACAGTATGTATGTTTGCACCATCTCAATAATTATTACATTTCTCCTAATGCTTCACCAAATTATGGCCTATTGACCTTAACAAAGTTTTTTTTCAGCCATTCTTGGGCTTGGGCTCAAAAGCTCTTGGGTTTACATGTACATTGTAATACTAGTGAATCAGTTGTTCTAGTTCTGTTCTGTAAAGGCAACTTGTTCACCTGGCTTTGAGTTTAATACAACAACGTAGTAATCTAAAAAATTGTGAATCCAGAATCTGGGAATAACCCCAAGGCAATCGAGTTTGAGGGAATTTCCAAAAAAATTAATAACGTACCATTTATTCAATTAACTAAGGTGGAAATATTATCCCTAACAATTCAAAAAATCCATATCAATCATGCATAGGGGAATTAATTTCCCATAATATGGTAATCCAAATATTCAAATTCCAGATTTGCATGTGTTCCAGCAAGTGGAGTTAATATTACCATTGTTTAGAATTAATGTTCACTAGAAAACCTGTTGGGCGAGAAGTAAGGTTGTGAATCATATCCGTTCTTGGCAGAGAGAGCCTGTAGAAAAAACAATCAATCATGTAGAACAGTTTGGGAACAATCATTATAATTATATTATACTCATCTGGTAGATAGTAGGCATGTTGTGATAGGCTAAATTAGCGGGCTGTATTTTACAGTACGGACCACTGTACAGCACCCTTAATTTGAAATTTAAAAAAAACATTCTCTAGCAAGCTTTTAATATCGCTCCTATTACACTTGTAAAACTGTTTGAGTCTTGCAAGCAACTATTTCAAACAGTCAAGATTTCATTTTTCAGATTTTGACACAGCAATCTTTGTGGCAGTTAAACCTTCCAGTTTCTTTGCCTGTGTGCCTGATTACCACAGAGATAATGTATAATAAACATCTTACTAACCTTGTTTTCTTGGTCTGTACTGTAAATTACAGACCCATGTTTTTTCCTGCGGACTGTAATTTCTAGTACTTATGACCCTCGAACTCGGTTAGTAAGAGGTATTTATGACATGTATTTTGATAACTTCAAAAATGAATGGAAATGGTCTTTTGTAGAAAACATATGACAAGCGGCAATACAAGTACCAGTATCTGGTATCAAGTACCGGTATTTGACTGTAGTAAAATGTAATTATAATGTGCGGTATTACACTGTATTCCAAAGGGTACATGTACACTCTTACCTTTCTGATTCCACCTTAGAGCTTCCTGAATATTGTCGATCAAATTCTGATGCCTAGAAAATTAAATTTAATCAATTTGAAAACCAGAGAATGTGACATCTAGTGAGAAAAAGCCAATAACATTTCCTGTAATACATTAAGACAATACTTTGCAAGGGAATAAAAACTTGTCATTGAAGTCTTTTGGTCATGTAACACAGTGTGTTCTAGTACTGTACATGTACATGATCATGACTTCGGTATCTTGCCCTGAGTTAAGAATTCTTTACTCGGTCATCAATTAAAAAAAGAAGCTTTGCAGCAATGTACCATCAAGGTAAAATAATTTTATATGAGAAGCAATAAATCTTAATCAGAAGTCTTTTAGATATAGATTTTGTAATAAAAACTAACGATAAAAAGTCACGACGTTTCGTCCCCTCGGAGGTCATTTTCAAGTGAGAATAAAAGTTTTAAGAATTAGCATAAATATGTAAAAATTAGATAAAAATGCGGCGAACGCCGAAATGTGATAAAAATATGTACAAAAGTGTAAAAAATGCTAAAAATATATGGAGTAATGAACGGTAGCTAGGGAAAAACAATAGACAAAAAATAATTAATTACAAGAACTGTTCTAAACAAATAATTTGGCGCGGATAGAGTCACACTGTTTGTTTAGCGATGGTTTCAGTTCTTTTATAAAAAACATTTCAAAAACAAGACAATCAAACTTGCCTCTCATGGCAAACGCCTTCATGTGTAACATCGAGAAACAGCTGGAAACAGAAAACAAGATGCCCGCCTTTTACAAGCGCTATGTTGATGACACCCTTAGCGCAATGCCTGATGTTGAAGCAGCTATAGATTTCTTAACGACACTAAACAACAGTCACCCTTCTATTGATTTCACAATGGAGCTCGAAGAAAATGGCAGACTACCCTTTCTTGGAATGAACGTAATCAGGAATGGATGCTACCTGAACACAACGGTGTACCGAAAACCAACTGACACCGGACTGTTGTTACATTATCACAGCCACGTTGACGCGAGATATAAACGGTCACTGATAAATACCATGCTTAACCGTCGTTTAAGCTCTCGTCTACATGGAAGGCCTTTCACGAGGAATGTGAACGCCTCAAAGAGATCTTTTCCCGTCTGTGTTATCCTGAAGATCATGTGCAGTCCACCATCCGCCTTTTCGTTGATTCAAAAGTTTCCGAGGAATCACGCACCCACGTTGATGAGAAGCGTGGGGACCCAATCAGAGTCGTGTTGCCCTTCAAGGACCAAAAATCTGCGAACGCCGTACGGAGACAACTTGCCGACCTAAGCCGTAAGATCAGTGCGGATATTACCCCTGTCTACACGAGCAAAAAGATCAAAGAAGAGATCCGGGTCCGTGAAGAGAAGCCACCCCTTGTAAGCCAACAGTGCGTTGTGTACCGGAAACACATTTGCACTGTGACCATTCCTTTCATGAAAGATTCATGCAGAGAGATTTCAATTTCTTGTTTTCTTGTAAATCACATGATTTAAGCGACTTCTCATTCCAATGTATTGATCAAGTGCAGGAGACTGTCAACAACTCATGCAGCATCGAGAAACTTCATATCACTAAAGAGGCATATTGGAGTGCACAGTTGTTTTCTTTGGCACCTTTTGGCTTGAATAGGCGTCAGGAATTGCACTCGAAAAAAAGAATAAACTACAATTAACGTAGAGATCACATGTAAATTGGGCGGGGGCTCCCAGGGGCTCTGATTAGGAATTATGTTTTATCCCTCGCCATTTCATTTTTAACGCTGGTTCATTTTTAACGCTGGCTCCTTTGCATTCTCAGTGGACTCGACAGCCTTTTCTTTTCTCTTTTCATTTTATTTGTATGTCTGTATTCTTTTATTTTATCTTTCGATTTGGTTGTCCCCGTGGGTTTGTTTCGTATAGTCATCGTTTTCACGCGTAGTAATTACCGATTGTTCATCACTTGTTAATTTTTTGCGAATATATGTTATCACGCCCTGTTATATAATCATCTTTGTAATGTTTTGTCATCTTTTATATTGTAAACTTATTTAAGGAAATTGTAATTTACCATTCACTTGCACTGCAACTGATGAAGGTCACAGACCGAAACGTTTTTTATTAAATTTTTTATCATTTTTAGATTTTTTACTGTATATATTTTCCTTCGCTCGAAGTTGTCCGTCCTCGTTTTCCATAACAATTTTATATATATATATATATATATATAATGAAATGACGTGATACTAGAGAGCTAGTGAGCATGCGCAATTGCTAGCGGCAATGACTCATCCCAGTAGAGTGCTCAATTTGGACATGAAAGCAAAAGCTTTGTAATGCCAAAGAGCTATATCTAACTGCAGACAGAACTGTTTCGGCCTTCTGGGCCTCATCAGTGCAGTGCTGATGTCTGGGATGGAGGTTAAGCTTATAAAGCCACATCAAATGTCCCACACATGTGGTACATCTAAGCCATGCCAGAGTGCTCAAACTAGCGAGCTAGTGAGCATGCGCAATTGCCAGCGGCAATGACTCATCCCAGTAGAGTGCTCAATTTGGACATGAAAGCAAAAGCTTTGTAATGCCAAAGAGCTATATCTAACTGCAGACAGTACTGTTTAAGTTATCAGAATTCAAGATAGAGGATCTAGATTTGTTGTTTTAAACCCGGAAGATTACGAAAACAAGATGTTAGGACAATTAAACAATGAATTACATTACAAACCAGTGCAATCCGACCCAACCTCCAAACACATCTCTTTAGTTGAAAAGTGGTGTTCTAAATGGCTACAGAAAGGACAAATTTCAATTGAAGTAGCAGAATGGGTGATGAATAAAGAGGCAACACCGGGTGTAGCATTTGGAAATATTAAGACTCATAAAGCCGGCAATCCTCTACGCCTCATAACCTCTTGTTGTGGCAAATTCTATTTACAACCTTTAGCGCGGAGATTGCCATCGTTCATTAAAGACATCACTGATCTGCTAAATAGAATTAAAGAGCTCAACAAAAATGGTCCTT
>NC_090878.1:1433641-1436141 GCF_036669935.1 Montipora foliosa | reverse complement strand
TGTGCATAAATAGCAGTATGCACAAGATGCTCCAAACATTTTGCTGGAATAGGTAACAGGGAAATTGATCTGTAATTTTCCACAAATTCCTTATTATTGTTCTTATGTATTGGAGTGATGTTAGCGGATTTCCACAAAGTGGGCATGACTCCTGACCTTAGAGATAGATTAAACAAATGTGACAAGGGAACCGACAGTTCTTTCGCATAGATTTGTAGGATTCTGGATGGTATGTTATCCACACCAGGTGATTTATGGATGTCAAGCCTTCTTAAAATTCCCTGCACTTCAAATGCTGTGGTTGTAACGTTCAGTAACAAGTTTGGATTCACAACATCTGTAGTCGGGTTGTCAACATCAACTGAATCTATTGAATAAATTGAGTGGAAGAACTTATTAAAAAGTTCCACCTTGGAAGACGTATCTGTAGAACAAACATTATCATAAATAACAGTCTCTGGAATTCTCTTAGTTTTAGATTTAATGGAGTAAAATGACCAGAAATGTTTAGGATTGTCCTGAAGTTTCCCAGACAGAGATTTAAGATAGTTATAATAACTTGTATCAGTAAGTCTCTTTGTTTCCTTTCTCAGCTCCTTGAATTTTAAGAATATACCCGGTGAACCATTTGATTTGACTTGCTTCCTTAATTTCCTCTTCTTCCTAATTAGTTTCATTATATCGTTACAAATCCAGGGAGGCCTAGAGCGTCGCTTGAGTGTTATCTGTGGTATATGTTGATTGACAGCAGCAAACAGAAGATCCTGAAACTTTATCAGACTTGTATCAATACAGTTATCGCATGTAACTAGATTCCAGGGAATAGATTGTAAGGTCTCCTGCAAACCTTTAAAATCAGCCTTTTTGTAGCAATATACCTTTCGCTGAATCTTATTAGGCCTTCTCATCTCAGCATGAAACTTAAAGGTAAGTGGATGATGGTCTGAGTCAAATACATGTGGATGCACCACTACATCTTCAACAAGGATGTCATTATTGGTTAGGACCAGATCCAAAATATTGCCAGAAGGTCCAGAATTTCTTAGATCTCGAGTTGCATGGAGGTTCTTTTGTACCAAAAAGAAATCATCCAAAATATTACAAAAATCCTCAGTTTCAGGGTGTGGCTTCGTAGGGCATCCAAGATTCCAATCAATATGTGGAAAATTGAAGTCCCCAGTTACAACAAGATTTGAAAGACCTGTTCTAGAATATTTAACCAAAAACTCTCTAAATTGTGACAAAAATAACTCATCTGCGTCCGGTGGTCTATAAAATGCAGAAAGGAGTACACAAATAGTAGGGTTTGGACGAATTTCAAGGGCTATCATCTCTAACTTAACCTCCAAGTCAGACCTGAGAATACAAGAAATATGATTCCTGACAGCTATAAGCACTCCACCACTCCGTCTATTACATCTATCCTTCCGAAAAATATTATAGCCTTCAAGCTTAAGTTCAAAGTCCGGATAGTTACGATCCAGCCATGTCTCAACTATAACAACAACATCAAACGAGTCCATATTCAATATATGTTCTAGTATCCATGTTGATACACTTGATGTGGTGCCATGTACAAAAGCCGTCACAGGGAATTCCTTTTTGATTTGAGCGAACAGAATTAGAGCAAAGTCCACACGGATGCTTCCACGAGGGCTGCTTTCTTTTAACACGAGTAGTGTTGTCGTGTGCCGATGTACTGCCATAACCTGGATTCGGATGAATATCCCCACATAACAATAAGTTATCCAGTTGGAATGAGGCAGGTGAATTGCTATAATAGCTAATTTTACGAAAGAAGAAATGCCTCTTAGGCTTAAAAAAACCAAGATGGCCGCTCGTCGAACGAAACTTGACAAAAACATAGTTCAAAAGTGGGACTTCAGTACAATGTAAAAACTCGCCAACAGTCCCAGAAGAAGTGTCACTAAATATCGGCGGGCATATTACGATGTTGGATGAAACACTAACGCCCCAAAAAGTCGAAAATAATAGAAAAAGGAGAGAGCGAGCTAAAGCACGTCCAGCTCTCATGCTGACCGCTGTTTGTCTTTCAAACCCCATACATATTTACTAAGCTCAGTGGAATTTCTGTAGCGTTCATTTCTAAAGGAACATGTGTGGTTTCTATAACGTGATTTGAATGATGTGTCGCAAAGAGACCGATGTAAGTTTGCTTTGACTGAGATGTTGTGACCTCTGCTTGATAGATGATATTCCGCACGTTGCACTTTCCGTCTAGAGGGCAGGATCTTTTGTCACGGCAGTTGCAAGTGTTGATAGTTTGAGCGGGTGGGTTTGATGACTTGTTAATGACGGTTGGTTGGAGATAATTGTTTTTACATTGCTCATGCAGCTATAACTAATTTTGAGAGTGTTCCGGTTGAAAATTCTGTGCAAAGGGTGTGATTTTGGGAAGTGCTTGCCGATTAAGGTGAGGAAACACTATCCAACTTTTGTTTTGACGTTTTGGCTGTATGGAGGGTTGAACCAGGTGATG
>NC_090878.1:1421141-1423641 GCF_036669935.1 Montipora foliosa | reverse complement strand
ATCATATGTTGACATTCTAAATAAGTTAAAGCATGTGTTTATGTTGATGCAATATTTAGACATTATGGATAGTCAAAGGCGTGGCATCTGTCTATTTGGAAAATGTTTATTTATTCGTTATCGAATTTGTGAAATTTAATTAAGACCCCCCCCTCAACTTACTTGAGAAATCTAATGTAGAGCCCCCCCTCCTTTCCATTATTTTAACTTAAGGCCCCCCCCCCTCTGGTTTTAGCCCCCCCCCCTCCTGATAATTATTGCACAGTCCCTTACTATAAACCTATTTAGGGGGTACTAAAGCGCGCGACACATAGAGCAACTTACTTAACGCTAATATGTTCAAAATAAGGACCTTGCCAATAAAGGACAAAGATCGCGACTTCCATCTAGAAAGAGTTTTGTCAAGTTTAGACAAACGAGGTTCCCAATTATCGCGCTCCACGTCAACAGTACCGAAGAAAACGCCTAAAATCTTCATTTTCCTAACCCAAGTGAGACCAAGTGGCTCGTCGAAGCGGTATTTCCAGGCACCAAGCCACATGGCCTCAGTCTTGGACAAATTAAGCTTCGCACCAGAGCCACGCTCGTAAAACGCGATCGCGTCAAAAAGTGAGTGAAGGGAAGAATCGTTTTTGACAAAGGCCGTAGTATCGTCAGCATACTGGCCGACTTTAAACTGGACACCACCAGCCCCTGGCAAGAGAAAGCCTTCGATCGTACGTAGGAAAGTCTCTAATACGGCAGGCTAAAACTTCAACGCAGAGAACATAAAGCATGGGGGACAGGGAGTCGCCCTGCCTGACCCCCCGTAGCAAAGGAACAGAATCGGAAAGGAAATCGTTAACTAGAATACGCATATAAGCGCCGTTATACAAAGTGAAAATCCAGCTACAACAAATCTTGGGGGCGCCAGTTTTTTTAGATTTCTACAATCATCTTTCTTATGAACAAGACGCGTAACACTCGATTTCATAGAGTCACACAGCTCACGGTAGGCGAGAGACTCATTAAACATATCAATTAAAAGGGGCCCCAAGAGGGACCAGAACGCAGAATAAAACTCAACAGTTAAGCCGTCAGAACCGGGCGTTTTGTTCCTATTAGAGAGGCGAAGGGCCTCGGACGCCTCGTTCAAAGAAAGAAGACCCTCGCATGATTCGCGCTCAGCATCTGATAACCAGTGGGTAACGTGCTCAAACAAATGTGATAGGGCTACAGGGTCAATTGGCTCTTCAGAAAATAGGGACGAATAAAAACGCTCGTCAGCTTGAATCATGTTAGGAAGGGAAAAAACCTCTTGCCCCTCAGAATCAAAGACAGAGGAGACGGAGCCTTTCTCGTGTCTCTCATTTTCAAGACCGAGAAAGAAACCAGAGGGACACTCCCCCTCCCCTGCCCACTTAACCCTGCTGCGAATCTTAGAACCCTCGAGCTAGGAATCTAAAAGCAACCGCAGAGCAGCCTCTGAAGTCAGAATGTCAGGACTAGCAGAAATATCACCCGAAGCCAGACGATTCTTCAAGACAATCAAGCGATTGGTTAGAAAAACCTTCTGGGACGAGAGTAAACGATGTTTACGACGAGAAAAGGCGATCGCAGTGAGCTTAAAGTCAGGCTTTAAAGACTCCTAAAAATCGCGCAGAGAAGCAAAGCAATGCCGAAAGGTCAGAAACTGCTCAATTAAATCCGAAATCTCTAAACAAAAGGATTCATCATCGAAGAGAGAAGGTTACAGCGAGATTTTATGTCCGAAAAGCCGGAGTCGAGGGAAACCGACCTACCCAATTTGTCAAGCGCCGAGTCAAAACAATTCATATTCCCCCCCCCCCCCCCCACCCCCAATCAGGAGCCGGGAGTTTGGAAGAAAAAAGGACGGCACCCACTGAAAGAAAATCTTTCTCTCAGCCGGAATCGTCGGCACATAAAGGTTAACTAGATTAAGATTAAAATCGTCAAACTTAACAAGTAAGCTGAGAATGCGCCCACTTTGATCCTTCTGCCAAACAGAAACATTATTACGTAAAACATCAGAACATAAGATAGCTACCCCCTCTCTCTCCTTTCCTCACAACAGCAGGGGCTCATAAGCTGGGGCCCGGCCACGAAAAGGAGGAGGAGCGCAGAACAGCGTCATCGGAAATCATGGTTTCTTGAATGAAACAATAGTCTAGGCGTGAAGCACGAATTAAAGAAATCAGAGACCAGCGAAAACTTATGATTGACTTAAACCCCTAACATTAATCGTAGTGCACTTTAAGAAGGCTAAACTAAGTAGGGGCATCCTCACTTACTAAAGACAGACGAGACGACTTGCCAAAAGCAGCGCGTCGCGATGAGCCAAGTCGAGATCTCTTCCTTCGGTGAGAGGGCCGCTCAGACACAGGAGACATATTACCAGGCACAGCGTCGGAATCCATCAGTTCAGATGTGGCAATACTCTCAGGCTCAGACTCGTCACTCTCAACACTCGTATCGGTCAGGGAAGAAACGGGAAATTCCT
>NC_090878.1:1406141-1411141 GCF_036669935.1 Montipora foliosa | reverse complement strand
GAAAGCTGACATCACTTCAATCAGAATGTGCATGTGCAACTAGTCCCAGTCCTCTGCTGTGCATTTCTGTGAAAAACAGGAAACAAAGATATACATGGTTTTTTCACCGGATGGGAACCATCCCATCATTTTTCATTAACTGAACACGTTTGACAGAAAATGGTAACTGTAGAGTAAGAGGGTATTGAGAAGTGATTATTTGAAGGGCTCCATAGCAACAGTTTGATAGTTAAGAGCCATCCCCTTAAATGAATAAGAACTTGTGCACAGTACAGACTTGAAATGATCTTTAAATTGCTGCAAACACACAGTTTACAAACCAGCTGCAAAGGAGACTATCAATGAAATGAGCAAGACATGTTCACTTGTTCTAAACAGTGTGTACAGACATTGAGAAACAAATGCTCTTCTTGTTCTAGGATGTTTAGATACACAAACTTGTTTTTTGATTTGCTTTAGCAAGTTGAAAATGTCACATATGTTTTTTTATACTACTCTTGCTTCTGAGACAGGTTCAATGTGTTTTACTGGGTACAGTATGACCAAAACATTTATTGCTATGCATCCTTGTGCATTATAAATACAATGATTGGTGACCACTAAACATCATCAATAACTATCAAAAAGCTTGATAAATATACATGTATTATTTCTTTTAATTAATACATGTCTGTTTTGAAAGTAACGAACTAGGTGTTTTTATCATAAAGTTTTTGATTTCAAGTCAAATTCAACTTAATTCACAACTCGAAATGTTCTTCAAGGACACATACAATTTGTCTATCAGTGCAAGTCACATTTTGATGTAAAGTGTTGCTGGTATGCATGCATCAAAGGTTGATTATAATTGGTGTTTGAATGCAGGCAATGCTATATGACAAATTCTCTAACAAATAAAAGCTCAGGAAGTATTGAGCAATTATAAGATTTTGTTGCCACACAAGGGCGAAGCAAGACATCAGGGGCCAGTTGGTATTCCCAGGGCCTAGCGCTGAAGGTTAGCTGCAGTGATATCTTATTATTCAATGTATTCATGAATATATGTATCTTCGGATTCTTTGTAAATTTGGCAACCATCTGTTTTTCACCAATTGAATGACATAGTCTTTTGTTGTGTGACATTCTGTCCAAATTACGACAATTTTATGTGTGACCAATCATTATTTTGAATAATTAATAAGAAAGTTATTGAGATGACAGGACTCTGAGATCACAAATGAGGATGACATACAAGGTGACGTGAATGTCATGATAGACTTAATCATATTCAATTGCATTAATAGTAATAATTCTAAGCATAATAACAACTATTTACTTTTAAGCGTGAGCAGTAATCACCATTAATTCAATAGCGCACTGTGGTAATGAAATACAAAAATACATATCCAAATGAGACTGGATTCCTGGTCCCCCATGGCCTTTTTAAAGCTCTCTTTCCTGACCTCGCCACATATTATCCGCACATGAAGGCGGGGGTCTCATGAAGGCACCACCTTCACTCGTTGTTGCCAGGCTAAATGTCTCCAACTTAACTTCTTGTTGGATTTGTGACTTCATTGACAAATTTATTGAATGGTCTCAAATTTTACTTCACACTTGCTGAAATTGAGAACCATCAGTAATATATAGATGCCACAATAATTATTGTAAAGGTATCTATTTATTTGAGAACTTTGCTTTTTGACTTGGAGTACATTCTATGCATTAAATTGTCCTCATTGTATAAAGCCCAAAAATTATTTTGACCTTTTAAAAGAATTGTGAATATCTTTAATTGAGCCCAAATCAAAGAGCTATGCAAACATAATATGAGGCCAATTCCCAAGAGATAATTGAACCAGAGATACATCTGGGTAGACACTGCACAAAAATGAATTCTCTTGGAAAAAAAATCAATATAACCATACCATGGACTTCAAAAGGATTTTGTTGGAACCTACTTATTAACATGTTAACATATTAACATAAATAATGTACATGTAACACAATGGCTAATTACAACCAAGTACCGACTTGAAATCACGGTGCAATCTTTATTTCACATGAATTACTATCATCTTACATAACATGTTTGTCATCACATATCACCTGACATGCTATCTGCAGACGTATTTAGTCAGAAACAGAAACCAGAATGGCCTAATGGCCATGAAGGCCACTTGCTAAACCATTGGGAATTGGTTATCAGCCACATAGACTGATGTAGCATAGCAATTTGTTATGCATGGCCACACAAGCCCTCAGTCACACAGACTGATTGCAGCATAACTGCCTTATTTTTGTTATGCATGACCACTCAGGTCCTCAGCCACAAAGGCCGATTTCAGCATAACATGTTATGCATGGCCACAGAACAAGGTGGTAAAGGGGTTCTGCACGAGGCATCATTCGAGAAAAGAAAAGGTGCATTACATATAAAAAGAGCTGAAATGTGCTTGTGATCTGTGAATTGTTGATAGTCTAGCATGATCCACGGTCCTATTGTTTTGTTTATCATGAATCTTGACTAAATTTTATTGAAAATTGAGAATCTAATGGTACCTTACGTACGTATCACAACTTACAGAAAATGTTGCTATCATTTGAACAAACTCCTGTTACAAGTAGTCAACGAAGTGCAATTAATCATTTTTACTGTATTTTACAATTAAATGTGAAAAAATTCGCTGATCATTAACTCTTGTAGGTATCTCCAAACTCACCAGATTCAAACATAATTATTGTTGTGAGGGATATCTGAAAGAAACATGACCAATTTCTAAGAAATTTAGGACTAATTAATGCTACTTAGCTCGAGCAAATTTAATTGCATTAACCGTGTTCTGTTCGCAACTGAAAATATGTTACTTGTAAAAAAAATCCCATAAAAATAAACTTTTGAATCATGATTTGAAAAAAAAACATGCCCCTAATTTGTGACTGGGATCCCTCCTTTACCACCCTAAGGCCCTCAGTCACACAGACTGATTACAGCATAACTGCCTCATATTTTGTTGTGCATGGCCACACAGGCCCTCAGCCACTCAGGCTAATTGCAGCACAACTGTCTTATGCTTGGCCACTCAGGCTCCTTAGCATAACTGCCTTATATTTGTTATGCATGACCACTCAGGTCCTCAGTCACACAGACTAGTTGCAGCATAACTAACCTTGTAATTGCTATGATTGGTAATTCAGACCTTCAGTGACATAATGTAAGGCTGATTAGAATAGGCTGACTGCTTCAAAAATTGCTTAATGATGACCTTGCGACTCAGCCCACTCAACCATTCTGAGAAAAGTTTCCTCCCTATATGCTGGTGCTAAAAGTTCCCTCTGACGACACTGACTTGCCAATACATGCAGCCTTTCCATCTCCACTGCTCTTGCCCGGGTGGTTGGAGTGTTGACAGGCTTGAATCTGTCATTATTTATGAGTACATCTTCATGAAATGCAAAATCAGGATCTCTGCCTTCTCCACCCGCTGATTTTGCTCGTGACAATGCCACAAATAAAGCTCCAGGATTTTTAGCTTCAAAATCATGCTTTCCAGGATGAATCACAACATATCTGAATGCTTCCCCATTACCTACAGTCATCCCTTGGCACTTGTGGATTGTTGTTCCCCATGCCAATCTCAATGGAACTTGAAGGCGCTTGCATCGACACGAGCAGTCAGTGCACCGACTGACGGGCACTATTGGCACCACTGTAGAATCTTCATTGATATAAGGTGGACCCTTGTATCCTGGAAAACGCACATACACAACATCAGGTAATGGCGGGGGATCGTCTGTTGGTCTGTTACCATCTGCGTAGACAATGTCCACTACTGTTCCCACTGCTCCATTGTACAACCCCCATGCAGCCTTTAAGTTTGTAACGAGCATGACTTTGCTGTCACGGCAAAGATACAGTAGTGGTAGCAATCCTCCTGCTTTGTTACTGTCTGCCTTCTGTGCATGTCTGCCATTGTCATGTGCTTTTATCTTTGCCACTGGGTGGTTTGGCTTTCTGTTCCACTCAAGTAACTTAACTTTGTTGCGCTCCCATTCCAGACGATGGGTTGGAAACACAAACAAGCCTTGTTCATCCATCCTTCCTAGGAGTTCTGGACCATGGGTTAATCGGAGATTGTGCCACTGAAATTTCTGTAGCCAATGAATTTGCTGGGGTGTGGTACTGTATGTTCTCAATGACATCAACACATCTCTGAGCTGTTGTTCAGATTCAGTTTGTCTTACAATCTGAGTAAGCTCCAAAGCACTATCAAAAGTCGTCCATACTAAACGACCATGATTAGATGGTGCACTGCGACAATCTTGAATATACACAGCGGTGTCACACACAGGAGGCAGTTGAACATCATCTCCCATGAACACCACTACAGGAATACCTCCCCACAACTCATCTGCATTGGCTCCTCTGTTAATTGCATAACGTGTATGCTGTTCCATCCAGCCCATGGTTGTGCGGCCAAACATTGATCGCTCATCTCCAACCAGAACTTTCAGATTTTCACACTTATTCTGAATTTTTTCAAGCACAGGTCCAGAAGGCACTGTCAACTCGTTGCAAGACCTTGCCCCTGTTGGGATTCCTAAAAAGCTGTGAGCTGTACTGCCTTGAACGAGATAGGCAGCATTCCCCGTTGGAGTGATCACCTGTATTGCACCATTGGACCCAAACACTTGCCGCACCAACCTCTGCAGGCACCTGATTACATGTGACTTTCCGGTTCCAGCAGTTCCGGAGACAACAAGTCGCAAAGGATGGTAATGTTCTTGCTTTTCAACAAAGTTGTAGAGGGTGCGCAACACCAGACTAACTATGGCTCTCTGATTCTCATTTAGGGATGACAGAGACACCTGTGGCAATTCAAGGTCTTCAGTTTCCATTTCCTGTTCTTCATCTTCTTTTATCCTTTCTTGAAGCCACATCTTGGGGTCTTCACCCTCAGGAACCATAATGCAAGTACTACTCCAGTCATACTCCTCTCCACCATCATCATAATCCAAAT
>NC_090878.1:1388641-1398641 GCF_036669935.1 Montipora foliosa | reverse complement strand
AATTGAGCCTGTTTTCTTGTGCTCTCTCCCGCTCCTTCTGCCGTTGTTCGTCACTATAATTCTGTCTCTTTTCTTGTGCTCTCGCTCGCTCTCTTTCACGTTGAGCTTCGCTTGCTCGTTGCCTGCTTTCTTTTTTTCTCTGTCTTTCCTTTTCTCTTCTTTCCTCCGCGTTTGAAGGCATATTTAAAGAATACAAAATTTGCCTTTGTTTTTGTTTTCTGCAATTTTTTTGTTGTTTTGCTAAAACGGAGTGTGAGTAAAATGCAGTCCGTTGGCTGTAGCGCTAAACTTGCCGCCTAGCTTTCCCGCCAAAACTCTGCGCCTGCAAACTTGTAACAGTGCGACGTCTCACGTTTGACTTACATGAAGGGGCGGACGGACGTACGGACGTACGGACGTACGTTGTACGTACGGACGGTTGATGACGTCATGGCTATAATACCAAATTTTCTCGCATCGATGGGTTACCAGTATTTTCTTAGCTATGGTGCTCCGCGCGCGCGCGCCTTCGGCGCGCGCGGAGCTCCGCTATCATTTTCGAGATTTGTTTTGTTTGGGGTATTGTTGTCTACGTTTGGGTTGAAAGCCAAACTGAGGATGCAAATTACCCCGTAAAATGCTGTCATTATTCTCAAACTTTCTCTCCATCCAAAAGCGTCCAAAAGTATTTGAAGCAATGGTCCTGTGTATAGAACGCCCAAGCTTGCTCCCAATGCTACAATGCTTGTAGCTGTGGACAGCTTTTTTTCAAAATACTGTCCAATTACGAGATAACACGAGTTGCAGATGAAACATGCTCCTAAGCCGAGGATGAAGCTATACGTGAAGTACATGTGAGTTATGCTCTGAACAAAGGAAGTGGCTACTAAGCCTGTTGCGCAAAGTAATCCACCCAAAAATGTCGTGATTCGGCAACTGAAGCGATCACAGACATAGCCAGCCAGCGGACTTGCAAACCAGATCATACCCAAGGTTGCCGAGCCAACGAAAGCTGTCAATTATAAGTAACACATGCAATATAAGTGTGAATCTGTGGGCATTTGCAATGCTTGCTTACGCCTATCAGTAATGATTAAATCACCCACAAATATTTAATTCTCAGGCCAAAAAAAAAATGCTGAAAACAATATGTTTACAAGTTGTTTAAAGTATTCCGGCTGAGAGCCAAGCATCATTGCAAGAGGCCCACAGTATGAAAAGTGGATTGTGAAAAGTACAAATCAAATCCCAGATTAGAACATAATGAACTTTCTTGGACATTTTGGGGAGAATCACTCTTAGGATTGAACATCCATTGCGAAATAACGAAAGTTAACGTTCGGCTTTCTTTGAAACAAAGATCGTGGAACGTGGAATTCGAAATTTGGGAATGCCAAATATGGAACGGGGAATCTTTAAAAGCGGGAATCTTTTTGAAACATTCCCAGTTTTAAAGGTTTCCCGTTCCTTGTTCTCCTATTCTCCGTTTCCCGTTAAAGATAGCCATTAAGGTTCCCGCTTCAACAAGGTTGGCAATCAAACATAGTTAGAGCGGTTTTCAAATGAGTGTCGTAAAACCAAAACTAAAAAGTAATTACTTTGGCCAATCAAAAAGGACGGAGACAATCCAGTAAACCAATCAAAACTCGAAGTAATTACACGTAGCCGACACAAAGCGCGGGAAAATGTGCACGCGCGAGCCACGATTGGTTTTGCTTTCACTTCTGATTGGTTGAAAAAGTGGCGCGAAAACTTTGAACTAATCACTGAGTGAAGTAGATGCAAAACCAAAGTAATTCCCTAATTACTTTCGACACTCAATTGAAAACCTCTCTAAATGCTACTCTGGTTTGGAACATTTTGAGTTTATCCAGGAGCTCATCAATGAAGGGGAGCCTCCATCTCCACTAATTCCTTGAGTGAACCCTTTCCTCAGATCTTTAAAAACAGGTTTTCCCCGCAAAAAGTATATTTCCCTTTACGCTTAGGTAGCTCTGTTTTGATCGGCTTCACAACAGTGGGCGTGCTGAATCTCTTAAGGGGTTCTATAATTTAATATACTCGGGAAAGGGTTGACTCCTAGGCCAAGTATGAGCCTTGACGAGTGCCTGATTTAGCTGAATAATCATCAGTTACCATTTTAAAGACCATTGTAACACTGGGCACTGCTCTAATAGCATAACATGCTACTTTTACTAGCACAACCACTGAGGGATTGTTAAGCTACACCAAAAGTCTATTACCCAAGAGTTAAGAAAATGGTATCGGGTTTGTTCCTACCAGCGACAGAAAAGTGTCTGTTTTTAAACCAGGGTTTTGCGGGAAAATAGTCAGTAGACCTAATAGGTTAACTCAATGTGTACCAATTCAAATCTCTCGAGGTTAAGATTCTTTGTATATTGCATTTGCATTACAATGCACCTGGAACCAGGTGCCCAGAGCTCATAAATAGGAGCTTCCTTATGTACTATATCCTTGAGTCAACCTTTGCGCGTATCTTTCTACTTTTGGAACTAACCCTTCTGTAGGAGACTAACCATTATATCAATTTGCACAAATTGCTTACGTTGATTTTGCCTTTTTTTGTCTTCGTTTGGCAATAACATTATTCTGATTGGCCATTCTAAACAATGAGTTCAGAGCACACGCGTTCTAAAAACAGAAACTTGCGCGCAAAGGTTGACTCATAGGGTCTGTATGGGAGAGGCAAGCTCGTACTCATGGGCTCCTGCTGGAACAAAATTGAGTTAGCCGATTTGGTCTATTGTTTATTTTCCCGCAAAAAATTGGTTCAAAAATAGACACTGATGGGGACAAGATAAATTTGGGATGGACTCTTGGCTACACATAACAATTCTCCAAACTTACATAAACTATGAATTCAAAATATAAGAAATGTAATCTTCTTGAACAACGGAATGAAAATGAAACAAAAGATAGATGGATCATCGCATAAACTCTCTTCTTATAGGAAAATTTTTATAAGAAAGATCAGGCTGCGATTAACCAAAATTTTAAGGAAAGGAAAGCTAGTATTCTAGCACTGGAGCACTGATTGGGGACACTGAAATCAACAAATTACCGAAAATCAAATCAAAAGTTGGTTTTTTGAGTAGAGGGGAAACCCGGCGTACCCGGAGAAAATCCTCTCGATGCAGCACCAGGGTTACCGTTACCTGTTTGTAAACAGGGCCTTAAATTGTTTCATGCGTACCGCGAAGCCAGCTACAAAAAAAACAAACAAACAAACAAAAAAGCAACAACAAACAACTACAACAAAAGCATTTGTTAGAGTCCTAGGTAGGCTTTTACAGAATTCTTGGCATAATTTAAGGAAACTAGCATAATTTTTGCTTATTTTTTAAAAGTAGCACTGCTAGCATAATCGGTATATATTGATAAGCCTGCGACCATTTTTGGTCAATGTTATAGCTGCATCCGTTTTCTAACGGTGGAGAGGCCTCCCCGGAAGTGTTGATCCCAGTGCCTCTCATTTGCGAATGAGTCACACCGACAGAAAAGTTGCAACTCTCTGAGGGAATTTGAACCAGAAAACATTGCCGAAGGCTGTTTCTTTAACACAACGAAAGCAAAATACAATAGAAGACGAGCTTGTGACACCAAAAACGTTTAGCTACATGATTTTATTTGTGTTTTGCATGAAAGTCGTTGTTAAAATAAGTGCGTGACAAACACATACTGTCCCAGACAACGGAAATAGCTAGCTAGTGTTGCCATTAATAACAAATATATGATACATTTTTTTGGACCTATTTCGCTTGTTTTGCAAAAGGAATAATTTTAGGAAAAAGTGGCATAATTTGGGCAAAAATTAGGCACTGCTAGTAGCATAATATTCTAGTTTTACCAGCACAATCGATAACAGCCTAGTGCCAGGGTATTCGGCAGTCAAGCCTACAAGGAATTTGTCGATAAACATGTCGGGCTGAATAATAGGCCTTACATCTTATCATGTAAAACATCAAAGTTCTTTTGTTGATTGACTACTATAAATACCAGAATGCAATGGTTCAGTTGTCACTCAACAAAAGAATTCTGATCCGTTACGTGATTAAGGGTACGGTCTATTTCCAACAGCTTATGATTCTATTGGACGTTCATCGACACCGCCTCAAATTTTGCAGTTTTGTGGGGTGCTAATTCGCATAGTGTTAACATTTTAAATGGCAGTTATCCCTACAGTAGGTCACTCCGTGAATTAACAACGATGCAACGACCGCTAAAGCCATCGCCTTAAGCGGATAAGACGGATGGACCTTGCCACTGAGGCGTAAAGCGTTAATAACTGTTACGTAATTCATCGTGAAAGTGGTACAATTGTGCCCTAGTCCAAGAGGTCTTCTTCTCGCATGAAATTTAGCCGCAGAAAGCAACAATTAAGGACTGATTCTCTCGCTGATTGGTCATTCTTTGTCGCACTTCGCACCTAAATTAAGTCTGAGAAGAAGAAGAAGAATTATGATGAAAAAAGCCTCTGAGACCAGGGGCAACTGCAGCATGCGAGGGCATCCTGCGGGTGAAACAAGAGCCGAAAAAAGCTTGATGCTCTGGGAGGCTAATGCAGCTGTAAAGGAGAGGAAAAACTACATCAAGGTACGTTTGATGACTAACCTGCTCTTTCTCTCGTCTCTTCAAAATAGTCAATTAACTCCGGAAATAAAACTCCAAAGCTAAGCGCAAACCCAAGATTTACTGCTTTGCAGACAGCTGATAATATACATACCACCCAGGAATATAAAGTGTCTTTGTAACGTTTCCCGCAAAATAACGTCCTTATTTTCCCTAAAGGCACTTCATGGTCTCTTTCTAAATTCATCTTGAACAAGGATGGAAATAAACCGCACTCTAAAGAACCTGATACAAACTTAATGAATGTCATGCATGATCAAAATATGCATAATTCCTAGACCAACGAAACAGCTTGAATGTCTGAGAGCATAATTGTTTAACAAACGCGAACCCATTGATCAAAACATGATGTCGATTAAGAGACACACTCCAATAAAGCCAACATTATACTATTCGCGTTTTCACGTGAGTTTAATAAGGAGAGTCTACGATCCATTAGTAAAGACGTTATCCTGGACAGTTGAGTGCAACTTTGAGCCATAGTGAGGCTCGATTTCCGCCACTCTTTCGAGGCCATTATTTTCAGGGGAAGGAGCGCTGGCTCCTCTCCTGTGACAGCGTCTAGTAATTGAGCACAAGTCTATTTCGTTTACAGTAAACCAAGCAATGTGTTGGAACTTTCCTTTTCTTGTATTGGTTTAAAAAAATCATGAAGTTAAGTTAAAAGATGAAAGATTCATCATCGTAAACTGACGCTTTGGTCGTTTGAAGTTGTTTTTATATTAAATTCTATGGCCAATGGCAGTCTCAGCCTGAAGAGAATTTGCTTAAGCAAGATTGTATAGTCAGCATCTGCTCGATTGTGCTCTGATAACTAATTAGCATGGAATAAAATCGAATTGAATGCTATGGCCAATGAGAGTCTCAGCCTGAATGGAATTTGCTTAAGGAAGATTGTTTAGTCAGCATCTGCTCGATTGTGCTATGATAATTAATTAGCATGGCATTAAAACGAATTGAATGCTATGGCTAATGGGAGTCTCAGCCTGAATGAAATTAGCTTGAGCAAGATTGTTTAGTCAGCATCTGCTTGATTGTGCTCTGATATCTGACTGATTTTTGAAAAACGTGGCTGCTCATTTGAAAACAGGCAAAGTCTGTTTTCAAGCCATTGGGGCGGTCTTAGAACCAAGGGGGGCGGGGGGCCCGTCAAGAGATGCCTATACAAAGTCTAGATGCTCTAATCTATGATTTTACAACCAAGGCACAAACTCTAACTCGGGATAATCCCCCCCCCCCTCCTAAACTAACTTTGGTTTGCTCTTATAAGTGCAAACTAACATAATTTGACGTCAGTATTTATGTGACACTGCTTGGCAGAAATTAACCGCCAACAACTTTGAAATTACCAAGAACCCATCTCTTATATAGCACTTATAATTAGTGAAAGTCTGAAAATATCTTAGCTTGACCCTTCAGGTGCCACAGGAATCCCCATGAAAGGACCAGTAAAATAATTATAGTCAGTCGTTAGACATGAGTAAGCTCTAGAAGTTGCATTGTCGAGGCTGGGGTGGAGTTTGATCCTAGCTAGCTGCAATCATAGCTGTGAATAGAAAGAACTTTGTTGTGCATCTGAAGGTGCTAGGTTACAGCATTAATGGGTAGCGTTTTGTAAATCCAGACAGAAATTAGCATGAAATGAAAACGAATTGAATTCTATGGCCAATTAGAACCTTAACCTGAATGGTCGATTGTACTGTGATATGAATACAACTGAATTTTTGAAAATGGTTAAAAATGTTTTTAGGCCGGGTTACTCTTTTTTGCTTCTTTTACATTTGTTTCCTTTTATATTTGTTGTTTTTTTTTTTCCCACCTTCTTTTTTATGACTCGTGTTGTGCAGGTCATGCATGTTGAAAAAAGTAACAACTGTATATCTAGTGGAAAGGCATAATTTGTGGAGCCAAGGATGGGGTTTTGTAGGTGTAAGGACTTTAACACATGTTAACACATGTTAACACCATGTAAGTCTTCTTCAGGGAGAGTTTGGCTGTCGGAATAAAATTGGCATTGGTCGTCGTTGTAGTTCCACAACAGCTCCGTGGTCTGGGCAATATCGTGCAATGCGACAAAAAATACTCTAGGGTTGTTAGAGTGCTTATTTGTGACGAAGGGCTTAACATTGGCGTGGTTCAGCGAATGATTCATAGTTGAACCCCATGTCAAGGAGCTTCTCGGTTTGTCTTCAAATGGATCAATTCTGCAAGGAAATGGAATTGTCTTTTTAGAGGCGGAATATTGAAAAAAAGGTAATTTCACCATTTAGTGTGTAAAATTGACAGTCTACCACATCCACCCTTTCTACTAAAGCGGGTAATAGTGCGTTTTTCCTCCAGTGACAATATCGTACTGCCGGTGTATATCTGTGAATATGGCAAGTAGTTGTCAAGTGTAAAAAAAGAGTGGGTGGCGATCATGAATGTTTGAAGCGTATGAAACTTGTAAAGTCAAGCAAGATCAGCGTGCTCTGTACAAGGAAGTTATTCAAAACACTTTTAGTTGAAAGCGACAAAATACAATTGTCGTTGCTTGATTGGCACATGATATATCAACTTGTATTGTAGGTTAATTTGTTCATTTCGTTCTCCACAACTGTTGTGGTTTAACAGAAAAAGTGTAATTTATGAGTGCTATTAAAGCCTATCCTTTTTTTTTAACTAGGCATTGCGGGAGCCATTTTGGTGTCCTCTGGAAAAAGATGCCAGTAGCCACCCATTGAATCAAGTAAGCCACTTAACCGTCTGTTTGTTCTCTGGACAAAGGGGCGGCGCTATTCATTATGATAATTTTAGACAGAGGACAACGAGCCTAATGTTGATAATAATGCGGCAAAAATGAACGTGCCTACATTTCATCCAATACAACTGTGAGTCAAAGACATCTATTTACGAAAACTCACGCAATTTGTAGTGCCTCACTCTCGATGACCATTAGGGTGCAAGGCCTTTCTTTTATTCTTGGAAAAAAGAATTGTAATTATGTAATTGTGGAAATAGTCATTAAAAAGAAAAAGAAAAAAAATTATGGTGCAAGGCCTGCCCTGCTCCCTGTACAATGCTTCACGCCTCTCAGCCTCGTCAAGTGAAATGCGCTCTCCCTTTCGCAAATGATTTCGCATTTTTCTATGTCTCGTGAGGCAAAGGCCCAAGTTCCCGCTCCCCGAGGATCACTGGGTACATCATGTAACTAAAATACAATTTAGCAGTTTTGTAAGTAAAATAATTATTTTTAATTGACAAGTATTTGTGCCTTGGGAAAGCAAATAGCAAAATACTTACTTACTTACTTCCGCCCAATCAGAAAATTATAATTTAATTCGCTCTGGAACTCGTCCGTTAAAGACACTTTCCCAGGGGCTCTTCTCGCCTTACTTGAATACTATACGCCAGTCCCGACTCACGTCCCGTCTGGACTGACTTGCCCCTGGGTCTCCGAGGATGAGAACCTCATACAGTGAAGTCAGATTGTGATCCGTTATATCAAGCGGTAAATACCACATCTACGGTCGCCAGTTTATTTCAACGAAAACATTTTATTGCAACGAAAATCTGGATCGCAAAGGGACCCGCAAAATCAAAATGCTTGGTCAAAACACCGAAGAGCCGACTATGAATACATCAGAATTGCAAGGCAAGGTACTGTCGTCTCTTAGCATTCCGCTTTTCAAAGTACCGTCGCGAATTAACCTTGGTATTTCTGTTGCAAGGGCCAGACATGACCAAGCAATGCCATCGGCCTTTTTCAGCGTCACAAATACCTGTCTGTCTATAAGAAATTAAATTAGCACGTCAGCGTACGCCTTACTTTCGTTTTGTTTACTTTAATTTTGAATGAGCCCTATGGAGAACATTGCTGAAAGGAGGTGGATTCCGAACTTTTGAAGTCTACTATATCTAATTTTCTCTTTACTGCAAGCCTTTTCGCTCAACAGACCGATCCTACATCCACTTTTGTCCAAAGAAAGAGCGATGGTACGCTTTAAGTCTCGTCTATGACCAGTCAGAGTCCGTTTAAAATCCGTCGGCAAGAAGTAAGAAGTGTTCAGGAAAACAGAACCTGTTTCCTACCTAGGCATAGAAGCCATTTCCTTTTTTCATAAGAATTTCCGACTTCTTCAGTTGTTGTGTGTCCGATGGAAACGCACCAAAAAATAAATCGGGTCGATTTTCAGTTTGATTATTACAGTTTGCAGCTGCGCAACATTGGTGATCATTTTTTTTGTCCTTGCTAACAATTTGCACGGCTGACGTCACTTTAAATTTGCCCACAGCCCCGTTCTTGTTTGTTTTGTCCGACATTTTTCCTGTCGTGAGGGATATTAAGCCTCACTTGCATGCAACTTCGAGTTTTTTTCTGGAATCGGAGTATTTATACAGCATGCAGTTATTTATTTCCCCGAATTCTGGAAATTCGAGAGGATCGTTCCGTTTCCAGGCCCTTTCTCACGGTTTTAGCACGGTTTACAGGATGGAATGCAGGGTAAATCTCCATTCTCATCCGGTTGGCTTTACGGTTTCAACAAATTCGGAAAATCGCTTACCTTTATGCCACGATCATTCTCATGACCTGGAATTTTTGGCCAAATGGTAAACACATCTTGTCGTTTCGCTAATTTTAGACATCTGTGGCTTGTTTGAGATGGTACTAGATTCTTTGTGAGTTGTTGTAGGTGGATGTTGATACCGGGTTCGTACAGAAGAGATCTTTTTTCAAAGACTTTTCAAGGCCCAAATTTATTTATCAAGGACCCTTCGTGGTATGTCATGTTACTCGATTAACAAAATAAAGCGTTCTGTACCTTCCAAATGAAGTTTTGTAATGCCTGAAGCTTCTTTTCCAACTTGCTATCCAGGGTCTTAAGTTCCTTTGCCTTTTCTTTAGATGTTCTCTTTGAGGGAATTGGACTGTGTCACAAAGATATGTTCCTGGTTAATTCAGCCTTCTCAGCCAAATTGTCTGCTGACTTAATCAACCCATCTATGTCCACACTCGTTCTCCTTTTTTTCTCCTTCAGACTTCCTTCTTCAGATTTATTGTTGTGTTTTTGTTGTTCAAGGTACCTTTCATAACATTTTCTTGCTGCAGAACATGAAGCAAGCAAAGGCTGAGTGATAGATAAATGCCACCAACAGCGTTAGTATGATCACACACGAGGCGCTGAGCTACAAGTGACTGATTTGCCAGATTCTCAACTTCATGCTCTTTATTCACCGAGAAACCTCTTTCCACTGAAGCTTGACCATGAGACTGGACTAAAAGGAGCTGTACTACTTTAAACAACTTCTGGTAAGGATGTGTATTCATGTAAGTGCTGAAAAGCTCATCTAATATGTCAGTACTGAAGTTGAAGTTCGAAAACTTCTCAGA
>NC_090878.1:1373641-1383641 GCF_036669935.1 Montipora foliosa | reverse complement strand
ATGGACCGCGACTGGCATTTCAGCCAGCCTGTTAGCTGTGGAAAATGATACACATTGATTAAAGGAAGAAGACTGGCTTATTGACCGTACATCTGCAGAAAGATTTGAAAAAAGATACACGCAGACAAACACCCATTTGAAGGCAAAGACCGGCATTTCGATGAATCCACGACATCTACATGTCTATGAAAGCTTTCACAGAAATAAAACAGCGCTAGCTTGACACAGGAGGATGGGGAATTATAATCCGCGAACGAAACAAGGGGGGAAATTGCTGTTGTTGTTGTTGTTGTTTTTTTTTTTTTGCACTTCCTGAGATTTTGCCTTCTGCGCTTTTAATGGCTTGGTAGGTGAGTCATGGTGGTACTATGAATTGACAGAACAATGCAAGATTGCAAATTACAAAATTTTATTCATGCTTTCATGTCACCACGACTCCACTTATAAGTTAATTTCTCACCGTTGTCAAAAAATACCGGTCCTAGATCAATTAATTGTTCTGTTGGCGACATTTGGTCTCGGACTCAGCCTCTGTGATGTTGTGATTGCCACACGTGGTCATGGTACCATGTGGTTTTGGTTTATTTCTCACGGGACAGAGGAGACGCTAATCTCGTACCCAGATCTCACTGTTCCAGGGACAGAGTAAGATCTGGTTACGAGATTAAGGAGACACTTGGAACTGGGTTATATGTTTTAAATGGCTTTTTCCGCGGCACCATGGGAGCAGAGCCTCTCAGAGCCTCTCTGAAACCCCACCAGAGGGCGAGCAGGAGAGGCTCTGCGGAAATCGTGTCGAGTCTTTTAAGCCGCCGCAGCACAAGTTTCTAGGCTAGTCAATCCTGTCAAACCAGTTTCAGCAGCGCACGCAACATATTTTTGACAAGGCGAAGGTCAAAATAGAGCCTTCAGTACGAAAACCAATAAGGAATTTCGGAGTGCGATCCAGGTTTGACCTGGGTTTCAAACTGTCGCTAAGCAACGGCTTACGCATACTCCACAAACACTTAACACGATTTCTGCAGAGTCCTTTCTTTCCCGTCTAGTTAAAAACGGCTCTGCTGGCAGGGTGTTTCCAGGAATGAACGCTGAGGCAAAGAACTTCTCAATGGCGTCGCCGCACGCCTAGATACGGACGTTATCATGAATGAATGAACGAAAACTGTCGAGTCACATAATTGTTAATTGTTTATCAAAGTCTATGATAGGGCATCTCTGCCTGCCAAAGCTCTTCCAACACACTGCTATTTCCAGGGAAACGAGTAGTGAAGGAGTTGATCATGCCTGTTGGACTTCCCTCAAACTCTGTCAGTGTTACAGAATTGTCGGCTGCAGGAAATGCATGAAATAAATAAATAAATATACATTGAATTTTTTTCTAGAAAAGAAGCAGTGTATTAGTATTAGAAAAAAAAAATCTATTATTTGATGACCATTTATTAACTACAAATAGGTTCCCAATAAGTCGGATAAGTCGGATAAGTCGAATAAAAATTCATTTGAAACCTGAAATACTAGAGGCTGTTCTCACTAAAAATGGAAGTGAATTCCTCATATTCAACAATTCAATGAAAATATGAAAACTCAAGAGTATTTGTTCGTGCAAAATTTAGGTTAGGCAAGCTGGCTCGCTTTACTGAAATCCCGATTTTGCAAACAAAAGGTTGGCTGACCGAGATTCCAGTCTCAGCTCCCGAGAACTCCGCCAGCTGAGCTGTAAAAATATCTGGTCTTTCAGCCGGAGTGCAGAAATTAATTTTTCAAATGGCTTTGGAAATACTTCAGGTCTCCCCGGTTTTCCCCTCCCATAAAAAAAACCACCTGATTTGATCTACGTAGTTACTTAAATTTGATTTTATTTACAATCTCCCCATTAATAATGGTAATTGAACTGAGCGGAGTGCAATTTGGTCTCAACTCATACGGGTGATTTCAAAATTGAGCGAGCGCGCGCGCGAGTTTGATTTGAAATCACGCGTATGAGTTGAGACCAAAATTGCACGACACGAAGTTCAATTACTACTTAATTACATCCATCTAGAAATCGCACAAATAAATTCCTCAAATACAGGATTTCAGACAGTACCAATATTTTATTGATCCATTTGGAAAAAAAGTTGCAAAATTCGTCACACAATGTCTTCTTTGTCTGTCATTTTCCTGCGATTCGATTGTTTACTTTAAACATGATTTAAAATCTGATTAGCTGTTTTGGTTTAGTGCTCTTTTCTCATTGGTGTGGGAAAAGATACCACTTAGAACAAAAAATAGCGCGATTTGTAAATAAATCGCACTGCTGAGAGCCACTGAGATTTTGAAGATCACCAGCGATTTCTAAATGGATGTAATAAAAAGGAATACTGTCTTGCGCTCAGTAAATAAGCTTGAGACCATGCAACAAAATGACCATAAAGGGATTATTACAAATAATTATGGGGTCACTTCGAAGTGAAGCTATTAGTCTCTCCCCTAGGAGCTTTTCAGGACTAATTTACAATGTTTTACGAGGGACTTTAGCCAGACTGCTTATCACACAGGTTAAAATTTATTTTAGGAAGTGAAAGATGTCCCCGTTCTGATAAGGTCAGACCACAACACGGGGGACTACGTCCCCTACTCTTATCGAATAGTGAGTGGGTTCTTTTAACGTCCCATACTATTTAATTTCCAACAAGGGTTATGAGACGGGACCTCCGGTTTACAGTCCTTATCCGAGAAGACTTGAAAGTCTAACCATTTGCAGATGTAATTACAAAGGTAGCACATTCTCCTCAGGTATTTTAAGACCCTGAGTGTTGGTCCGGCCGCAGTCGAACTCACGACCTCCCGCATGACAGCCCGATGCTCAACCAACTGAGCCACCCGTTGCATTGCTAAGAAGTCGCTATGAAATTCACATACGAGATGGTCAAGGAAACAGGCCTAAAACAGGAAAAAAAAAACCCGAAATGTCCTTTTTGCGGGAACTGGAAATCGGGTAGGGATGTGGCGTGGTGCAGTGGTTAGGGAGTTGTCCCGCGTTCAAATCCCGTTCTAATCTCTGGTTTGGATTTGTTTCTGGTTATCCTGGATTCAATTCTACCGCACTTTGTAAATAACCAACTGGTTGGCTCCAGCCCGTTGTGGTTCTTAATCATGTTTCTGTTAAGTTTGAATTGTTTCTTTCAGATTTTTAAAAGTGGGGTGCCTGTGAACTAGCTTGATAGCTAAGTGCACTTCCACTATAAACAAAGCGTTTACTTTGAGTTTCTTCTAAAAGAAACGAAGAACTTCGTGGTGCTTATAGTATCACATCGATTGTCAATAAAGCCCACCCTCAATAAGAGCCACAAAAGGCATCATCTCGAGGCTCTGGGGAATAAATATAACGAATTGCATGAGTTTATTCCCCAAAGCCTCGAGATGAGCTCTTTTGCTTGGGACTGAATTTTAATATATCGAAAGTGGGCTATTCAGGAATCGGACTCGACCAACAATCCGGAATAAAACAATGCTCTTTTCAATCCCCAACTTCAACATCACTCGTGTCTCGGAATACTTAACGGCATTAAGTTTTCTCCAAATGCCACTCCTCAAGTAAGGATAAAGTAAACCAATCAAAACTAGAAGTAATTACACGTAGCCGACACAAAGCGCGGGAAAATGTGCGCGCGCGAGCCACGATTGGTTTTGGTTTCACTTTTGATTGGTTGAAGAAGTGGCGCGAGAACTTTGAACCAATCACTTGATGAAGTAATGTAAAACCAAAGCAAATCGCTAAGTACTTTCGACAATCAATTGAAAACCGCACTCGGATTAAGTGCTGCATTTACTCTGACCTAAAAATAACGCTAATCTTTACCCTCGCCTTACTGTTACAAATAAGTAGCAAATGTTGGCTATCAAAATTGGGCTTGCATGTAATTACTCTTGCATTTCTGGAAATAAGTGAAACTCGGCACAAATTTCGGGGTCAATTCAATAAAATAAATGAAAGAGTTACACGTCAAGTTTTTGCTCGGGTAAATTACGCGTGTAAAGCCCAACTTGTAAATTCACGAATTCAATAAGAGATTTTTCTAGACTGGAATTCACACGTGTAGCCCGGGTCACGATACAATTGTAATGCACAACTGTAGTTTTACTATTGTAACTGTTCCAATTGCACGAGGTTTATTTGTTGGCCGATACTCGAATGCCGTGACAGAGAGGCGATCTTTCTCACGAAATTCACGTGAATTTTCAATGTCAAGCAACCCGTCTTTCCTTAAAAGGTCTAGGCTGCCGAATAACTCAGTGTCTCAATAGCTCTTCAAGTTCTTCTTCGCTCGACGAGAACATATTAAAAGTTCGGAAGACGCTTCCTACAAGTCGTACGTTAAGCTCACAAGTACCGCTAACTTGCACTTGTAATTACCAATTATTCAGGACCCCGTTGAAGTCCTAAATTTTTCTGGCTTCTTTACGCAATTGCAAAAATTGCGTTCATAACTGCGAGGATCATAGCTTCACTTGATTTCATATCCGCAGTTCATATATGACCCATTTCATATATCATTTCATCGTTGTGTAATTAACAAATTAGACGATTGTAAAGATAAAGTCGGCGGACTCCTGTAAAACTCTTACTGAATTTTGCACGGGACAAATTTCACAGGTGTAGCGCTACACCTGTAATTACAAGTCGGAGTCTTGTAAAGATGACTTGAAACGATGTTTATTGAACTCATTTTTGTGTTTACATGCAAAAACATGGGTTCAACTTGTAAACTACACATGTAAAATTTTTATTGAATTGACCCCAGGAATGAAACTCGCGCCACATTAAAAAATATAACTCGAGCCATATTCGGAAAGGAGGTGGAAAGACAGCATTTTCTTTACTACACACCCCTTGCTTTTAAGAATTGTCTATTTACCTCCTAACGTTGTGAGAGCTTGTACGAACAATCTTCTCGGTGTCTTGCGTGCAAGCACTGTCTTTCGCAGAGCTAGAAATTGATCATCGACCACGGAGTATTTATCGTACAAAGCTTTCCCACCAGTGTAATCAGCTGTCGACTTATAAACCTGTTGTAAAATATGATTAGCAAAAGGAATCAAATGACCAATGTCGTAACGGAAAGATGGCTATGAGCATACACAACTACTTTCAATTCTTATCCCACATTAGTACACTTTTAACAGAATTTTTTTTTTATCAAGCTCTTACTAACCGAGCGCGAGGGCTGTACTGGCGAATATTGGCCCGAGGTGGTGGGAGTCCATGGGTCCGTACAAAAACGACCGAGGGCCAATATTCCCCAGTACGGTCCTGAGAAAGTAAGGTTCGTAAGTTGTTTATCGAATGGTATCGCTTCTTTGAGCGATCGGACACTTCTCCACTTGGTGAATGTCCGTAATCTTCGTCTTCCATCAGCGAACTTTGAACGGCTGAGCCTTTTACATGTAAAACTAAATTCCGCTTGCTATAATTGTACTGTTGTGATGAAAAAATTTAAATTTTTTTTTGTGTATCGCTGAACTTGAATTTCCCAGGAGAGAGAAAAAAAAAAGAATACGGGCAGTTTTCATGATAATGATCCATACAAGGGACCTTTCGATCGGAGGACGAGGACCAGTATGAGTACGAGTTTTCCGTTCTGAGCATGCGCACTTCGAAAACCTTATGCGCATGCTCTACAGGTCCCTACGTTAAAATCCTGACCGAAACCAGCCAATCAGAATGCTCCATTTAACCTGAGAATTGCTTGCGATATAATAATCCTTTTTAATTGTGACATCCTCTTGTCGATCAAGAATCGCAATAATTGCTAGATAAAGAACAAGTGCAAAACATTGCGGATATTGTGAATACAGAGAAAACTCACCGCTTCGAGATATAAGGTGATAACGACCTATCGTAATGCGTTGTTTTCTTAACATTTTGCACTGATGTGATGCGGTCTCATTTGTCAGTTACACAAAAGCAGAGAAAAAGTACGGAGAGTAACTGCCTTTAGACGGTGCCTATTAATTCAAAGGTATTTTTCCCGGTTTATGAATAAGCGGGAAAAGAAGATCTTAACAAGCGTTATTGAAATCCAAAAAGAAAATTGGGGGCAACCACGCATTTTTCAATCTAAATTAATCAACAAAATTTGTAAAAAACCTTTAAAATACAAAGCGATGTATCATGTATGGAGTTCTTTTCCAAATTGAAGCTTAATTATCTCTGAAAAAAAGCGCGGCTACCCCCAATTTTCCTTTTAGATACCAAGAGTGCTATGCTGAGTTCTGCTTTCTCAGCATACTTTTAAACTGCGCAAAAATATCCGTGTATTGGTAAGCACCACCAATAGGAAACCTGAGTATCTCGAGATGCGCAGAACGTATGCGCAGTAACAATAGTAGGCACCGTCCTTAAACCACTGAAAGACACCAACCCTCCCTCCCTCCCTCTGTCCCCCGCATTAACTGCTTATCCAAACAGGTAGACTCAACATGACGTATTTCTATGCATTTTGCTGGATGACAATGACGGTCCTGACTCCTTCATCTTATCAGTCATCAATCGTTTGTCTCCTAGCTAGTCTAGTATTTTATACAGTTATTAGGAGGTATTGTACCTCGCTCAAGTTGTGTTTCTCCCTGTTTGGCTATTGTATTACAGGTATAAACTTCTTCTGTGTTTTTGAGGAAATGTCCAAAAACCACTCACGAAAAGAGAATGTGACAAAATATTAATTGCATTTTTGCCTTTGGGTGTCAGATTATGGTTATTTAGAAAGAACTCCAAAATCCCTTTCCTCCCACAGCCGGTTAAACAACACATTCGTGACACAAACCTGCAGCTTCCTGAGAAAGTTTCCAATGGCTGGTCTACCCACAGATTCTATCTTCTCTCTGTCCAGCGTTATCAAAACATCGGGTTTGCCATCTGAGCCCTCTGCTAAAGTGGTCAGCTGAACCAAACCTTTGCCTGCTTCTAGGAGCACGCGCAGAATGACATAGCGTGCATGCATATGCGCCTGGAAGACAACAAATTCTTTATTTGATATAAAACAAGTTTCTTTCATAAAATGCCGACCAGTAAGCTAATCTGGATCAGCGTGCGCGACTCTGAGTCCCTAAATGATTCAGGACAACTGTCCGTAAATGGCTGACCCACTAGTCTTCTCTTAAAAAAGGATGCAAATCGTAAGATCCGTCTCACAAAACCTCAGTGGTCATAAACTTGGAAGGGAGGGGGGGGGGGGGGGGCTAAAAGAAGTCATACACTGCTGGAAAAGGGAGTTGCCGGTGTCGAGGATGAAATTCTAGAAAGCCAAACGAGGCATCTTACTGAATATCCTTTAAACAATACGGTCAGGACACTATCACTTTTTTAAGTGTTGGCTGTGGCATTTTTACGTACCTGTCTCCATTTGTTATTTTCAGGTGTGAAAAATTCTAGTCCCAGAAGACCTGCTCGTACCATGTTGAGCCAATTGATATAAACAATGTTGTCTGCATCGGAACCTTCATGGCCAAATATTCTACAGCAAAATACCGTAAGTGAAGGTATCATCAAAAGGTATCCAGCCAAACTCACATTGACGAAGCACATCGTCAAAACAAACATTCAGGTAAAGCCAAATATCAATAATAACAACATTTTAACAATAACTCAGCCAGAACCTAAATACCGATAATCCAACAATTGCCTGATTACAATTCCACCAAAATTTACCCAGGCCACAATTCAGCCTTAACCCAACCATGGCACAGCCCATGCACAACGATAACCCAACCACAGCTCAACCTCGATGCAACCACAGCATAACTGCAATCACTGAGGAGCCCATCAGGGTGCTTCTGCTCCAACCTCATCTTAATCCAAGTCCTAACCCAGTCATGGCCCAACTCTCATGAAAACACAACCTAACGACACCTAAATTTAATCGAGCTATAACCTCACCCAATCCAACAATCTAAACGCGGCTTAAACTCAATCCAATAATAGCTCAACCACAATCCAACCATAATCTAACCGCAACTTAACTTCGATCCAATAATGGCCCAGCCACAACCTAACCATAGCTTAACCTTAATCCGACAATAGCCCAACTTCAATCCAACCATAATCCACCCACAGCGTAACCACAGCTTAACCTCAATCCAACCACAACCCAACACCAGGTCGACCTTTCTGAACATTCGGCCGGCAATTTCAATGAAGGCTTTCAAATATTAATAACAAAGGAACAACTGAAAACACAATATTGTACTGACCTGAGAACGCGCTTCTCTGTACAGAGAAAGAGCCCCACACATTCAGCCCGACATTCCTCGTATGAGGAACTCAACTCGGCAAACTTAGTGTACCACGTGTCTCCCTCCAAATAACAGCTAGTGATCTGGAATCCAAAACGATTCAACAAGTCACACTGCCTGGCTTCATATCTAGTTGTTGGAAAATTTGCGTGCGATTTTTTTTTCCGCCAACCACTAAGAATAGCGATGCAAAAATAAAGCATTAAAGATGCTACCGAACGTTTTTGAATTCTTACCTTTTCACCGGTTTCCGTGTGTTTCACAGTTTCAATATCAAAATTGTAGGAACCATCGGCCCGCTGAGGAAAAGAGACTGGTTTATCAGGTTTAATAATATTGGCTGACAGTAGTGCAGTTCAAGTATAACACAGTGCAAAAAGTGTAATACACCAGACGAGTCCAAAAAGTGTAATTCCAGTGCAAATTACACATCGAAATTCTGGATTATGATTGGCTCTTTTACTCCCCAAAAATCTGCATAGGCATTGTTTTCGACTTCTCTTGGGACATTTTCATGTTCCAGGAGAAATTGCAAACAATGGTTATGCGAAAGGTTTTTTTTTTTTTTTTTTTTTTTTTTTTGGGGGGGGGGGGGGGGGGTAATAGAGGTGTATTGTGGGAATGTGCAAGTAGCGAATTAACAAGTAATCACATGCTTTTTAATCGTGCTTATTTCTTCCAAATTGCACTTGAAATCATGTGATTACCTATACTAAAAGCACAACGTACAGCAAAACGGCTCAAAAGCCTTTAATTAAAAGCCAGTCGTTCTGTTGTAGTTCGCGTGCGCTTCGCATGTGCTCTGAACGCAGCAGCTCTACTTGCGTTTCTTCTCCCTCGGACTCTAAATGTAGCATTAAACATGAAGCCACCCTATCAAAGGAGTGGCTTTGGCTTCTACTTTTCGTTTCTGTTCCCTCAAGCGCGACTGAATGATCCAAGATGGCAATTAACAGTCACAGCGGAACGTAAACAGAACTCTTAAAAGACGTTTCTATCGCGATGAAGGTGGACGACGATTTTAAAAACAAGGAAGACAAACACACAGTTTAAAATGTTACGGACGGTCTGTGGTTAGGGGCTTTTTGTTGCTCAAATTACCAAAAAGTCGTCGGAGAATGTTTGCATTTGCTTATGATATCGCGCCTCAAAAAGGTGCGTCTTCGAGTTTAAGTCACTTACAATTGTATTACCGGTACTTACTTATAACTGTACTACATGTACCTTAATGAACAGTTTTCCGCTTCCATGACCTAACAACTCATGAAGGCCAACTTGGACCTCAAACGCAGGGCCTTTGAGTTTTGTGAATAATTCCTGATAAAAGCAAGTAAAACAATTAAAAACTCAGTATTTTATTTCTACTGTATTCCTATTTATGGTTGGTTGCTGGTATACTAGTAGGCTTATTTAGCAAGAGAACAGGAATGTCAGTGGCGACGTCGAGTGCAGTAAAAATACCAATGAGAATTCAGAATAGAACAGAATCCAATTTTTTCTTCTCTATTCTGAATTCTCATTGGTATTTTTGCTGCAAGCGACGTCACCACTGACGTTCCCGTTCTGTTGCTAAGTAAGCCTAGTAACTAAACGGCGAGACTCCAAAAAACTCGCCTATGCGCTACTGTGTAAAGCAAGATCCCCGGAGATTTGGCATCGGTTTAACACTCTAGCCTCTTTCTACGTTATGCCTTGGTTTTGTATCCTGGAAAACCATCGACAATGT
>NC_090878.1:1343641-1368641 GCF_036669935.1 Montipora foliosa | reverse complement strand
TCTTTTGATCATTGTGCTCAGTCAGTCATTCCAAAGAACATGGAATTAGCCTGTACCCGACACGTCACTTAGAAGACTTGCTAGTAAGCGTTACCGATCCCTTCTCTGGCAGCAGACCAGCCCGAAAGCAATGAGTAATGTTACGAACGGACTTCTATGAAAATGCATCTTTGTATAATGTTTTTTTTTCAATGTTTGCTAAGAATTGATTTTTCGGAAAGTGGATGTTCCCTTTAAATGGCATGCGATCGCAGTTAAAGGAGAGGTTATGTCTCTTTCTCATTCGTAAACAACAGCTAATTTCGTACATGTTGCGCGTGCTTTAGATGCCATGTGTCGACCGAAATATAGGTGTTTAAAGTGCCTATCACCTCAACACAGTTTTCCACTTTATTTATTTTTCGAAATCGTCCCAAATACACGGTGTTGTTTATAGAACCTTTTGATTGAAATTTCACTTTTTTACTGGCTTTCAAAAACGGGAAAAGTGATCATAATTTTATCCATAACCGTGCAATGACGGAGAATGGGTTCGATACCGGGTTGACGTCACAAATTAATTTGCATTGAGGTAGTTCTTTGAAAACAGCGATGCAAATTAAATTGTGACGTCAACCCGGTATCGAACCCATTCCCTTTCATTGCTCGGTTATTAATCACGGTATGACCACTTTTCCCGTTTTTCAAAGCCAATGAAACAGTGACATTTCAATCTAAATGTTCTAAAAACAACACCATGCATTTGGGATGATTTCGGAGAATAAATATGTTGGAAAAGTGTGTTGAGGTGATAGGCACTTTAAGGCAAATTATTTCGAAATCGGTTCGAAATCGGTTTTTTATTTGTGAATTTCTTTTTTTTCATCAACAGCGAATTTCTCAGTCTTAATATGCTGGGGAGCAAATAACCTGTTTTGAGTCTGCTTGTTGTTTCTATTGTATTGTTGTAGGGATTGAAAGTTCAGACAATTCTCGGCCAGAGTATTCTGCATGCAAGAACTTGCTAGTATTACATTGGTCAGTTTTCATCAGTCAGCAATACTAAATAGATATGCTGTAAAAAGTGATAAATTGAGGAATGATAGAGGAAGCGATGTCCTGTGAGACTAAAGAAGTGACAGTTGTTTTGGACAAGTGGGTATAGTTCCTGATTTGATACGACTAAATTATTGCAAGTGTCACGAAAAGAACTTTGCTAGCGGACAGTTAAGTAGTTGTACCTTAGGTTATTGTAAGGTAGTAGTTTGTCCCGTAAGTCAAAAAGTATAAGTAGTAGAGGTTACGCTTCTAGTGGTTAAATGAAATCGCTAATTTTGTCATCTCGCCGTCGGTAATTGCTGTAACAGCATATATAGTTTGGAGTAGCAAAAAAAAAAGCCCTGGAAACAAGTCATCGTAGCGCAAGAAACAGTGCGAAGAAATTAAAATTGTGAACAATTCAGCAAAAATTAAGTACACCCATACTTAAGGATTCATCATAGCGGATAAAACGTGTCAGCTTTTGGTTAAATTGAGCCATAAATAGATTCTGAGAGAACTGTCACTGGTCTGGCTTGCGAAGAATTAAGCCACCAAGTTTATCGTTATCGCTGCCGCGAGAAGATCATGCTTTACAAAACGGCATTGCATGGAAAACCTGTTACAATTATGAGCATTACATTCCATCTAGATTTTCCATGCAAATGGTAAACGCTCTTCGAAAACACTACATACTTCCAAAAAATGCAAGCTGTGTATGACAAACGTCACGAAGTGTCGCCAACCTCTCTATTTAAGAAAGAAAAGCTATCGCTAAAGAGTGTTCAAGTGTCGCTCTAGCTCTCCTTCTTACGTAGGCTGGAAAAGTAATCGCGGCCTTATCCTAAGCTAAACGTAATTCGATCGCTAACCTTTAAGCTACTAGTTCACGTTTTGACTTGAAGAAAAGCATGCTAACCTTTCGACATCTAGCACAAAATTATGTTCAGTCTTTAACCCAAATTTTGAATAAGCATAGTTTCCTGTTTCTCTTGGGACTTACAATGGTCAAAATGCTTATTCAAAAGTTCGGTGGACAAAAAAAAAGGATTTTCATAATGGTATTTTCCACTTCACGTAAGACGGAAAATAAGACTTACCTTCATATTCTGCTCGTACACCAAATGGGTCCCTGTACGTCTCAATGAATCCTATATAGCTGTGAAAAAAGAAAATATTTATCATAATTATGAGGATGATGATGACAGTGAAAGGAGACCAGCCATGCTACTGAACAAACTAAGATTCTGTTCTGCTTTACAGCTTTAATTTCATTATAAATCAAATTGTACAACTTGAAGCAGTTAATAACCAAATACTTTTAACAGTGTTTTAAGATGGGTGGCATAGCAAATCGCCAATGATACTTTAACTGAAAACAAAAGACTGAAAAAAAACAAAAACAAAACAACACCAGAAACAATAGCTTTATCTTTGAATAAAATAATTTTAAGCTTTAGAAGGTTTTCATTTGATCTACAGCGGCCATGTTGGTGCAGAGGACAATAGAGAAAAACGTCTTTTGGGAATTTAACTATCATAGACCGGTTTTCAATTGAGTGCCGAAAGTAATTAGGGAATTGCTTTGGTTTTGTATTAATTCACTCAGTGATTGGTTTAAAGTTCTCGCGCCACGTTTTCGACCAATCAGAAATAAAATCAAAACCAATCGTGGCTTGCGCGTGCACATTTTCCCGAGCTTTGTGTCGGCTACGTATAATTACTTCGAGTTTTGATTGGTTTACTGGATTGTCTCCGTCCTTTTTGATTGGCCAAAGTAATTACTTTGGTTTTAGTTTTTTTGCGACACTCGACTGGAACTTGCTCTCTAATGCCAAACACGAGCCATAATTTGTTACTGTTTTGTGTACCAACATGACCGTCTCATCACGTGATTGAAACTATCTATTACAGTACCAAATAATACAGCGAAGATTCATGATGTAATCTTCATTTTTGTGCATGTTATCTCGACATGTTTTAAAGCATGCACAAACACGGCAAAGTAGTGTCTAATGTACAAAGCCAAACAAGGAGAACACAACACGTTTTTAAAAACTTAAATGAATCATTGAAGATACCATAACAAGTAACTTCTCACGTTTCCACAATGGGTCCCTTATCTCTAATCCAGAACCTTGAGCCATCTTTGTGAGCATCAATTGAGCCTGTGTTAAAACTGCGTATGTAGTTTTTTAGCATGGAAAGCTCATTGTCATTGGAAACAAATTCCTGAAGTCAAGACATAATGTAAACAGAAATGAAGAACATACTGTACTTTGGGCAAATTTATCTCTGTTTCTACAAGACGTTTAGAAGGCAGAATCTTTTTCCACTCAATTCTGCGGTGTCCGATAACCACATACAAATATTGATCCGTTGCTTCATTAACTTGAATTGCGCATGTAAACACGCGGTATCGGATGGTTTCTCAAGACTTCCCCTGCTTCAACAGCTGTTGTCTTGCATTAAAAAGGTCACTGAACTAACAATAAGATATCATTAATGAACAGACATGAGCTAACTCATACATGCTAATGACCTTCCGAAAAAACATTGATGCGCATGTCAAAAACGTAGACGCCTGTGCGCAATTTTCGTAGACCACGTGTTTATTTGGACGCTTATTTCTGCACTGCACTGTATTAATTTATTCACCTGCATAGTTGAAGAACAGATGTTGAATTGCCACTACCCAAGAAGACGAGCAGAAAAAATATTGTAAGAACTTCTATTAATATGAAAGTGAAAGAAAAGAAGCAGAAAAAATGCTTTTCTCTTGTCTTCTGTGTTTCTAAGCCGCTTTAAGTCAAGGGGTTTTCAGTGTCACGCTAAACATTATTCCAATGTTGGAAAGATAAACCAACAGTGACAATAAAAAAAACAAACCGGTCATTTTAACACGCAGATCGTGCCGATTGAATACTTTTTCATTTGGTAACCAGAAAAAGGTTCCCTAGATCGACATGTGATGTCCCTTTATTTGTAAAAATATACCCAAACAATGCATTTTACAACACGTACAGGAGACGCTTGATGTTTCGTTTTGTGATTACCTAAAGAAAAAAAATCTAGCTACCTTTAGATTCGAGCACTAATTTTCTGTTCTGAGCATGCGCGATAGTCTTGGACATCGAACATCTCGATTATCACATGGGATGACGCGTCACGAGGCGGTGACGCAAAACAGGGACCCTTCTTTACGTCTTACGTCTTGGTACTAGGCCAACACTCAGAGCTCTTTTCTCCCTTAGTCGAGAGAAGAGCTCTGGGGTCGAGATTGGACTTCAATGGCTTCAACAGAAAATAACATTGCTCATGAAACACATTGTTTTTGTTGGAATAAAAATTGATCTGTGTATTTGAAAGGGACTTCCCGCTAAGGATACTTCTCGTTACGAGCTGAAACACAAAACTTGCATGCGGTGAAAACAGTGTTTGACCACCTTAGAACCGTTCTTGTTTGAAAAAGAGGCAAGTAATAAAGTATGCTCGATCTGCACAATCTGTTATCTCCACGATCTGCATTTTAATTAAAATGACTGAAGAAAATAGCCTGAAGCAGCAGAGAAACATGCTAGAAGACCAGAAACTAAAAAATAAAGCAACGAAAGTTCTTCTTTTTTATTTAAAACTTGCCCATATCTTTTGCTTTCAAATGCAGCTGTTAATATTCTGTTCGTCCACTTGGGACACTTGTGGCTTAGATCTAAGATGTGCTTCAGTGAAAGTGACAAAAAAATAACAATAAATTGTATTATTGGTGCTGAACAATTACATGTAGACATTAATTATTTTTGCCAAACAAAAAAGGGCTTTGCATAAGCAAGGATGCGTTCGATTGACCCTATTCCGGAATAAGAATACGCGGAGTGATGATTTAAAACGATATGTCTGGCATTTTGAAGCAACAAGGATAATAAAGATATGTTTAAAATAGCATTTTAGCAGGTGTTTGACAATTTTAATGTGAATCTCCTTAAAAAGGAAGGATATCTAACTTCTATTCCATGTATTCCTATTCCGGAATATGGTCAATCGAACGCACTCCAAGTTGTCGTAATGATGAAAAGGTCACGTAATGTAAATTTGGTGAGGAACACATCGCATTCTAAGTTCCATTAAGTCCAAATTTCCCTTTAGAAAAGAAGACCAAAAAAAGATTAGTTGTAAATGGCTCATTACAACAAAATGTTTAAAATACAGAGTGGATACTGAATACCTTTAATTCAGTGTAAATACTAATAATAATATTTTTACCTTTGCCTTTTCCAGATTTTCTACAACATTTTTTAAAATTCCTGAATAGTCTCCTCTTGCTACTCTGAATGTGCAGCTTTTAAATTCATGTGAACCTAAAATGGCTGCCACTTTATCTTCTTCTCCATTTGCTCCAAGACATGGTTCAGCTGCATTGACACAATTAATAACCAGTGTAAACAACGGAAAGGTGCCCGAAAGCCCCCTGTTTAGGAAATGGCAATATGATACGAAAAACTTTAAAACTTTCATTGGCAGCAATCTAATGCCAGATTATGATTTAATTGGCAGCAGATTGTTTTTAACAACAAAAGTCATTATTATTATTATTATTATTATCATTATCATTATCATTATCATTATCATTATCATTATCATTATCATTATCATTATCATTATTATTATTATTATTATTGTTATTAATGTGGCTAAATGAAATTTAGGCAAAGTTAAAATCGAGGCATTGCTGATCAGTAGTGTTACAAACTAAAGCTATTGGGTTAAGCACCCTTTGCATACTCCAGGGCATTTACTAGCTCAACATTGCAGATTGTTGCGGATCTTTCAGCTGCGCTTTTTGGTTCGCCTTTTTGCTCCCAACCACCTCTCCCACTGGCAGGGGTGGAATGATAAGTATTCCACTGACTGCTGCATCAGTGTGACATGTTCCAGGTGGTGGACTGTGGTAGGCTTACAACCCCTTGTTGTGTGTGGACATGTGCATCCATCACAACTCTCTTTAATGATGATGACGATGATGATGATTACATGTACAGATATTTGTATTTTTGTATTTGTATTTTTATTATTATTATCATTATCATTATCATTATCATTATCATTACCATAATTTATCATTATCTATCATTATCATTATCTATCATTATCATTATCATTAAATATTATTATTATTATTATTATTATTATTATTATTATTATTATTATTATTAAATAACAATTAATATGAATTTTACACAGTATAGCATTACTGGAAAGTCTAGGGCTGGCAGCAGGAAGCTGCCTTAATTAGCACTCTATAACTCATCTAAGGATTCTTGTAGAGCCTTGTAGGAGCATAGTCTTCGGCACTGTGTGTGCCTCCAGGCCAACATGGATATCTTGCAAATATTTTTCTATTATTATTATTACTATGATCATCATCATTATCATCATCATCATCATTATTATAATAATTATTATTATTGTTGTTGAAAATTCATCCAAACAATCTTGGGCACTAAATTACTGTTGTAAACATTAAATAAATTTTTGACCTCACCAGTTGTTGCAACAGAAGCTAAGCGAAGAATGTAATTCTCAAGACCATCCTCTTCCTCCTTAAAAAGTCTGGTGTTATAGGTCTCTATTGTCTGATTACGCCAAATAAGAATATCAAGAAAGAATTTCATAAGAACAGAAAAATGACCTAATACTAACAACAGAAAAAAATCATAGAGCCTTTATAAATTAAAATAATTATTATTAAAACAAAAGGGTCCATTTTTAATCAGTTATTACAGTCAAGCTAAGTCACACGTCACTGATGTCCACAATGAAAGCTGAAATTAACATTCTAATTCCCCAGGTTTGAAGACTCTGAGATTTTTTTCAGAAAATTGCTACGAAAAATGCACAATAACTGAACAATAATTCTCCAAACGATTGAAATAGTTTTCACTTTTGAAACAATGTTTATTTTATAACAAAATTAACTAAAGTTCACAACTAACTATTTTCTATACACTGTATTTATCAAGGAAAATATCCACAAGAATTCAGAACTAGTTGTTTATGCATGACATATAGCTTGAATGTTTAACAAATGTTAAACTTGTGGTTTGAAATTTTCTTTGAACAACTCTATTGAATCATGCCCTCCTTTCTTCATTACTATGCAAACCAATCTACATGTTGTTTTCCAGTCAACATATAAAGGGTTTCACTAAAATTTCAAGTTGGTGCCTGGTTTGGGTATAGAGTAAAGTGAGTGTTGACATTGTCAAAATGATTTTCAATCTTTAATTGGTTTGAAACAATATATTTCTAATTACTTCAACTTTGGGAAAAGCAGCCGACTTCTCCAAGTGAAGTAGCCAAATGAATGCTTTTTGTTGGCTGAGTGTCTGCTTATTGGAACCACTGTCAACTGCCAAGATCATTCTTTGTCCCAGAAACTGATTTCTCAAAATAATATAATAATTATTGTATGTAAATCCAAACACATGCACTATTCAAGTTTATTTCTCCATTTTAAAATATGACGCCAAAAAAAAAAACAACAACAATACCTTTTCTTTCATAAATTTCTGAGCAAATTCCGCATCATCCTTGCTACAATTGCTAGAATAATAAGTTGACAGACCCTGAAAATTAATTTTTCATTAAATGAGCACTTTTTAATCAGGTGGAACCACTAAGGTAATAACAGTAGAAAACTATTATTGATAATACATTGTAAATCAATATGAACAAACTTCCTGTATGACTTTCACATCAAAATAATGAAGTACTGTACATACAAAGTATTGTAGACTGCTCATGTGACATGTATAGTTTAAAAAAATGATTATTTTGTCTAATTAACACCAATCAACACTCAAGTGGTTTGAGATATCATTTTGTTGACAGAAGAAAGAAACTTTGCCTAAATGGCTTCAAAGTACAAGCTTTAAATTATAGTACTTTTGAGCACTCACTCGGAGAAAATTGACTGCACAAAATTGGTAAGAAAATATTATAGTCATGTATAGACACCGTTGATACCCTGAATTAAAGCATGGCTGCTTTTGGCAACAGTGCCTTCAAAAAAATTTAAACATTTCATTTGTTAAAAATTTTTAACAATATATAAGCTCTGTCTGACATCAAAAGCTTTGTCTGACACCAAAAGTCTTCCCTGCCAATCTAGTTTTATAGTCTTATGTTTTTAAAACATTGAGCCTCTGGCTTGGGCAACTGGGCAACCATGCCTCACATATGACAACAAACTTGATTGATTGATTGAGACTCAACATTTTTCTGGGATAAACTTTGGCAAACGCTCCAGTATATTATTAGCTTCTCTCTAGTACATTGTATAAAAAGAACAGAAGGATCACAGAAGACAGATCATGTATCTTAAGTGATGAACAACAATGTATCTTGGGAAGTAATTATAATCTTCCAACTGAAGATACACTTACATGTAAGTGGATTAGTTACATGTAGTGTAGATGCAAACAATTACTCATCGTGTGCCCGTCTTACATACATGTACAAAAATGTTTTCATAGACCCACGAAAACTGTTTCTCCAAGTTCTTCCCAGATGAGCAATGTGGGCCCTTTTACTTTCCTGTCTTTACTCAAGACAAATGACATGGCCTGTCAATTGATGCATAATTTGCCTGAACAGATGCATCTACTACAAACAATAAATGTGACCAATGTACATGTAATGTTAGTCATACTTGTTGTCCTAGACCAAGTTGCCGTGTTTTGGGGCTGAGAGAGTACATAGCTTCACCACAGGAATTCCATAACTGTTCTATTCTCTTGGAGTCAGTTTCATATGCTTTGCTTGCAAAGAAGATTTTCCGTAACTTTTCCTGATTACGTCAAAAAAAAAAAAAAAATAATGACAATTAACCTGCAAACATTTACAGCATATTAATTACTTAATAAATATACATGAACTAAGTAAAAAATAGCAAATGGGGTAAGTTTCTAAAGAAAAACTTCAGTGGATGATCAAAGCAATTTACTCACCCACTGACTGAAGCAGCAATATTAAGTAGTACAAACTAAATTTTATTTATTTTATTTTTTTAATGACCAGGGAGATAAGGAAGCCAATATACATGTATTCAGGGTCTGCATTTTTTAACAAATCTGATTGGCTTTTACATGCAAGTCTCCCTACAGTGGTAAATTTACTCTCCTCAACTCAGTATCCTCAGCCAGATTTCCTCACTTACATCGGTTTGGCCAAGAAGTTATGTAAGACTCAGCACTTGGCCTTTATTATTATAATAATTTTGCCACAATCATACTGCCCCAATTCTGGCTCTCCCCACCAAAATGTTTCAATTTTCATGGAGATTGTGGGACTTATAAAAAGCAATGGTTTCACAATTAAAATGATTGTATTACTATCTCATTTTCAAATTTTTAACCAGTACTTCACACAGGGAAGAGATCTGTTTATTGTTGTTTTTGTCATTCAAAAGTGCTAACCACAGAAAGAAAAAACCCTTGGGTTCGACAGCCAATGAGGTTACGGTTCCAAGTGTTTTGCAATAGGTGACATCAACGATATCTTCGTTGTTAGAGTTGTAAACAAGAAAACAAAAGAAATCAAGAAATTACTAATTTGCCAAATTGTTCAACACTTTCGATTTCTGAGATTATTTTAAGTTATTGAGATTATCAAAGACATTTTTTTGTTAGTATCTCCAGCTATGAATATTAATATTCTTTGTTACTTCACCAAATAGTATTGTGCACATTCTTCAAATAAACAAAAGGTACAGTATCTCTCAGACCTTTTGAAATACTGCATGTATATATGTTGTAGTTCAATTTTGACCTCTGCTTTAATATTTTTTTTAACCAGTTGAAAATTTTTCAACCAATACAGAATTTTTGAACCAGTCCAATTTTTTTTGTAACACCACCTATTTCAACATAATTGGACATCTTTCTGTAATTAAGTAGAACTCTTTATGGAGTGTGTTTATTAGGGTGGATCCTTGTCTCTAGAGCTGTCAAAGACCAACAGTTTTAGTGATTAGGGTCAAATGCTCATGTAGCTTGGTGATTTGCATGCACTTTGAATGGTTAGCTTTCAAGTACTAAGGTTTAAGGGACACTGCTCGATTTTTAGAAATTAGGGTTAAGCTTTCAATTTAGCAATTAGGGTTATGCACTGTCTTATTAACAGTTAGGATTCCAGGAGATGTATGACAACTGCAGGTGACATACTGCAGACTGTGTACAAATAGCGCTAATAAAACAGTATTTATGTATAAGTCCCCCATTTGATTTGCACTGATAAAGAGCATTTACGTCTATGCACCCATTTTAAAATGGTTAGCTTTCAATGACTGTAAGTTAGGATCAGTCTATAGTCTGCAAGTGTCAAACACTGCAGTCTAGGTACAGTAAAGGATTGGCATGCATTGTAGTGATTGGAGAAACTAATTTGAAGTGTTTAGTCTAAAACAGGGCTCCGCATGTTGCCTGTTATTGGCTTTAACTTAAGAATTTTGGTTCATGGTTATTGGAAGTAAAAGCATAAATTTCTTTCACATGTAGGTTATATAAAGCACCCACTTCAAATAGAGTTTGCACATTGTCCTCGCTCTGATGTTTTGAGTGTTAGCCCTTCTTCAGAGCTAAACTCTTTTTTGTCTTTCACATAGTAAGATAATTCTTTTTGTAACCAAAAATTAGTGATGTTCTTTATTTCAATAAATTATTTGGCAATATAACTTGTTTATTACAAGATTTGTTTATCCGATTTTCAAGTAACAAGAGCAGTATGCGACTACTGTCCAGAAAGTAACCACATTAAAATAACATTATGTACAATGATTGTTATTATTATTTTGTACTGTTACTATATTAATAAACTTCAATTTATCTTGAAAATCATATTAGAAAAATTAAATTTAAATAACATTTATTTGTGAGTCTTTTCAATTCCTTTATTTCTCTATATAGAAATCTATTTCATTTAGTATTTTACACTATTGCATAGGCGACTGAGTACGGCATTAATATTGTTTTATCACTGATAGATTTACCACAACTGGCTATGGCGACTAAATGTGAATAAATTAAAGTTTGGACTGAGAGCAGCCTTGAATGAATAATAAAATATTTAATTATAAATTATTATGGAGAATTTGCATGATCTGCTTTTGTGGTCAAGTGGATCAATAAGAGAGTGGGCAACAGATCCAAAGGAAAATCTGGACTGGATCAAAAATTCTGTACTGGTTAGAAAAATTGGACCTGGTCCAAAAAAATTAAACCAGAGATCAAAATTGAACGACAACAAAGTCATATGTACATGTTCTGAAGTTCAACTCTTGTTCTGTACCATCGCCAATCCTAATACAGCAAAAAGGTAGTGGGTAAAACACACCCCTAGTATGTACAAATCAGCAAAGTGCATCAGAATCATCCAATCACGATACCAAATGAAACCCATTAACCCCTTTTGCAAAAATGATTGACAGCAGAGGAAAAAAACACAATGATTGGAAATTGAACCTCAGAGTCTGAACGTTAGAGTGTATTTAAAGCACAAAAATGGAATTTTGGTAACTTATTACCTTCTTTTTGTCGGCACGGCCATTAATGATATAAAATTCATCAGCTAATACAGTATAAAACAATGCAAACATTTAACATGCAATTATGTACATTGTACCTTTGGTAAATCAGGGACAAATTTTGTGTCTCCAAAAGATTTATAATTGCCAAGGTTACCGTAGAAAGCAGCAGCATAAATTAAGAAGTTCTAGGAATAGAAAATAGTCAATGTGAGAAAGTCTTACACTGGGACACTCCTTGAGTCCTACACGCAATTCTTTATCTTCACTATCCAGTCATTTCCCCTTACAACTCCCCTTCCTGTCCAGTCAATGCTTAATTCCTAAATTAATAACAACTACATGTATTCACCAAAGTGGAGGTGGCTAGTGGTGGATATTTACCGAGCTGCGAAGCGGGGAGGTAAATATTCACCACTAGCCACCAACGGAAATACGTCTGCATTCGCAGGCTACCAACACTGAGGTGAATAGTTGATTAAGTTAATGGTATATACTAAAACAGTGAGATAATATGGCACAAAAAGATGATTTTAATTCATTCATTCCTGCAAAGATTACAACATTTCCGGATGCAAATTCTGTGCGAATTGCTTGAAGGTGAATAGCAAGGAACATCCAAAGTTTCAGTAGCCAATCAGCGTGTGCATTCAATGCTATCCACTGTTTTACTAATTAATAATAAATACTGTAGCTACATGTAATTGCACTCAACAACAGAAACATTTGCCTATTTTAAAAACATGATGATAAGAGGGTAGATTAACTCTGAGCACAGGGTCTAAAGATTACTGGCACATGTACATGTAGGCTCCAGCACTCATTTCATTTTTATTTTATTTTATTTTATTTGTCCATTATATTACATTTGTAATGATTTCTCTAGGATTAATTATCTGCTAATAAAACACATATAATGGCAGGAGATCTAATTAGCAAGCTCTAATCAAGCTTTTCGAGGAAGATCCCCTATCTGCAATTTATAATCTATTGAAAACAGCAGATGGATAATCAGACTACCGGTAAGTGTTAAGTTTTACATTTTTATCCTATCAATAATTGACATAACTTTTCTAACAATGTAAAATACTTCACTTTTGCACATAAACGTCATTCATTAATCATTAATTTCAGATTTAAAAGGTTACGATATCTCCGAACTTACGAAAGGCATACATTTCACTGCGGCACAATAAACTTCTGAATATTCAACACAAAAGTCTAAGTAAGTCAGATTTACTGCTTGCTGTCAAAACAACAACTAAAATATTAAGGTTGGGTGGGGAAGGGAGGGGGGGGGGGGGGGGCACAGGAAACGACAGGGTATTCTCAGCATTAAAAATTGATTAATTCGAACTATTCTTTTTTTATAACCGACCTGAAATTCTTCCTTAGAGGGGCCATCTTCAGACCCCAATGTCCTTTCTTTAAGCTCCTCAACAGTCTCCGCGTGGAACAAGTGTTGTAGAAGCAAAAAGATTGCTGGCGATTCGGGAGAAGTTTGAAGCAAACAAATAAGAGAACCCTCCCAGGCGGCTCGACAAAGATAATGAGCGTAAAGCTTTTCTTTCTCAGTTAATCCAGAAAAAGCCGTTTTGCAATCCAAAGGGTTGATATCAATGTCTGGGGAAATTATGTACTGAGACAAGTCGTCCACCTCCTCTGCGGCAGCCATGTTTCACTTTAGTGGCTGAGAGGGAACTGAACCGAGCTCAAGTAATCAGCGGCGATTTACTTTTTCGATCTTGCTGTCGTATATGCATTTCCATTCAAGATGGCGGACAATAAGACAGATTTCCCAAGCCCGAAAGTTGTCTTCATTTTTAGCGGAAAACGCAAGTCAGGAAAGGATTTCGTTGCCAAAAAACTGAGCGAAAGATTTTATTATGACAGATGTGCTATAATCAGACTGTCTGGCCCTTTGAAAGACGAGTATGCGAGGCAAAATGGACTTGATTTTCATCGCTTGTTAGATTCTTCAAATTACAAGGAACTCTATCGTGAAGATATGATCAAATGGGGAGATGAAAAGAGGAACGTTGACCCATCCTATTTTTGCAGATTAGCAGTACAAATGACGGTCACTGGTTTCAGTGATAAAAATTGTCCCCCTGTGTGGATAATATCCGATGCAAGGCGAAAAACAGATTTGAAGTATTTCAAAGAAAATTTCAAAAACGTTGTCAGTGTACGGATAAATGCTTCGGAGGAGACGAGAAAGTAAAGAGGCTGGGAGTTCACACCAGGTGTAGATGATGCTGAATCTGAGTGCGGTCTTGATCAGGAAGAATTCGATGTTACCATTCAAAATGATGGTAACGACTACCAGTTAAACTGCCATATTATTTGTTTGCAAGACTTTTCTTTCCCACCGTGATAAGTAGCAAAATAGGTTTTAACAGAAAGTGCATGGTAGCTCTAGACTACATCTGAGCACTTTTGTGGGAATTTGACAGCGGTCTTGGAAGAGTGAGTTTACCCATTGACTCCTCGGAATAAGGCTTAACAGATTTTACTCTGTTTAACGCCAGACGATTATACTCATCAACTGGGAGCGTCCTCGGGCGACTGAAGAGTCAATGGGTTAAGCAGTCAAAAAGTCGTCCCCTCCATAAGCCCATTGACTCCTGCAAGTAAGATTTAACATATTTTACTCTGTCTAATGCAATATGCATTGTATATATTATTTTTTTGGAGACAGAAACCTTCGAAAGTTTATCACTTTTATGTTTTTCCAACATCCAACTCCTGAAGCTTTTTGTTACGAGGTACTTTCAATATTTGTGTTTCATGCTTTGTCAAAATATTTTGCTAGATTCGATGCTAGAGACATGTGATTCCCTTTCTACCGGCCCAAGAATCGAGGGAATTAAACAACTAAATGAGAATTCTTCCCTCGGAGTCGGTTTGAGGACCGAGATTACATGTAGTAGGTTAGAGCAAACCTTGGAAACATCAACCATAATATGGCCAAAATGTCAAGCATTTTGGAAATGATGTGCAGCTCTGGACAGCAAAGAGCGTATACTGCGGATTTTGGAAAGGCGCCACCGCGGTGAAGCAAAAATCGGTAGGTTACCCTGATGAACTGTCTCACTCTGGTGACGATTATTCCCCGCCTCGCAAAAGGTTTGAGGGCTATAATTCAGATGACGATGTAAGTCTTCGTGCCGATGATGATTTGGATTGTGATTCATAGATAAAAAGCTCAGAGAGCGAAAAAATCCATCGGGAAATGTCACTGGCCGTGACTGCGGGAAAAAGCCTGCCAAACTGCTGAAGAGCCTTCTTTATTCCTACGAAGAAGAAGGACACGCCACGGGCGATGATATCGACCCAGATGTAGCTGAACTAAAAGATGGGGAAAGAAACTTAACCCTGAAAAAATCAGAGAAACTGTGAAAAATCATAATTGCCCTGAGCTGAAGCCCACACACGGAACCGCGGAATTGCCGCATACACGGAATATTCTAAAACACGGAATAAATGGAATATTCTAAAACACGGAAAATATGGAGTATTTTGAAACACGGAATATACGGAATATTCTAAAACGCGGGTTTTAAAAAAGATGGAGAAAGACGATGGTAAGTGTTTCAAATGCCATTGCAATAGACATAATGTACATGTTATCGTTTCTTTTGAAGGCTGATTTGCTAAGTCATTGCCTTTTTGAAGGTCTTCGTTACAAAACCTAATTCGCTCATACACGATTTCCCTAGCAGATGTTGTTATGATCGGTCACAGGCGGACCACCCTCTGTCGGTGATGTTGCTCTCGATCTGTGGAAGGATAGATACATTACGGCGGTTGCGATTTGTTCGCCAATAAAGGTTTAAAGCAAATAATTCAATCAAAGATCAAACAAAGTTTCAACCGAGTCCTGTGTTATGTTTTTCGGTCGTTCCGATCTGTTTTAGGCGTCATTTTGCGAGATCTTTTGTCGACCGCCAGTTAGAGAGTCAAGAAAATTGACAAGGCAGGCAACACCGAGCCACTGGCCAGTGACTTTGTCCTGTTCAAGCGGAAACTAACGCTAAACCAGTGAAATTTTCACCTTAAAAACACCAGCATCCGATCGATTAGGGATGTCCCAATACCTTCGCCGAATTTGAGCTTCATCCTTCGAAAATTCACCGAGAAAGGCGATCCTAAAATCCACAGTAAAGCTTTCTCAACATGATCGGTGAAAGAAACCAGATCAAAGGAATTCGAAACATTTGAGTCTATTCGAATCTACCAATCAGTGCAACGCGACCGTTGCCTTGCGAACGCTTGGCAATGCTGGGCAACGTTCGCGTTCGTCTTTCTCCATTTTTTCCTTCTCAGTGTGGGAAAGTGTTCCTGCGGCACAGTCCGAGAGGGACAAAAACGGAAGCGGGGAAAGATATCGCCTAGGGGTGAACTCTTCCCTGTAACACATTTTTAAATCCTTTGTCGCGAGGAAATGTAAAATTATCATTCGAATTTATGTTATCCTTCCCAGACTGCTCACGGGAAAAATATCAATTTTTAAGACTTGCCTCTCATCCCGCGTTTTAGAATATTCCGTATGTTCCGTGTTTTAGAATGTTCGGTATATTGCGTGTTTCAAAATATTCCATATTTTCCGTGTTTTAGAATATTCCGTATATTCCGTATTTTATTTAGAATATTCCATATATTCCTCAATTCTGCAATGGGAAATTCAGTGTCGATTTGCTCAACCGAGCGCGCAAGGAGGTATCGGTATTGCTTAACAGGGCGCGCAAGGTGGTATCGGTATTGTTCACCGAGTTGGCGAGGTGTTCTGGGTAACTTGAGTTACCAGGAAGAAAGTCGGAAGGAGCATCGATATCGAAGGTTCAGCATAGCGACTAATTTTCGATTATTTACAGCGATTCCTTTTACTGTGAAAATCAAAGGTTACAGTATGTGGTAGAAAATCATATTGTATGGGTCACAAATCGGATTTTCCAAGTGCAAATCATAAACAGGGGCGACGATTTTTCAGACACAAATGAAATCAGAAACAGGGTCCACAGACCACAGGCAGGGCACTCTATGTGTTTGTGGTTTAATCCATGTTTATATGAAACGAAGAGAATCTATGAGGGTTATGATTAAAGGTCTGAAAATTGCACATGTAAATCACATCTCTGTCTGAATATCCCAATTAAGTTAAATAAAACCTTAATCGACTCATGTATGGTGTTTTTTCGCCTTCTTGAGCCGTCTAAAGCGTCTTATAAATTACTTTTGGTCGGTGACGGTTAAGACGAGAGGGAGTCAAGGCTTGCAACTTAGCGGCTGTCAGCCGCGACCTCCTCCATTTCTAACCGGAATTAACGCAAAAATACTGAAAATCTCACCTGAATGGCGACGGATCTTGATAGATGAGTTTTTTCTCTATCTCTTCGCCGCATTTGAGCTTCATCTCTCCAACAGTTTCCGAGAAAATCGATGCTGAAGTCACAAATACAGCTTTCTCAATATGATCGGTGCCAAACTCAGCGACCAAAGGAATTCAAGAAATACAGGCCGTTTCAAATCTACCAATCAGGATTTGAACCGCGGCGGGCTGCCGCGGGAAGCCAAGCGCTGATTGGTAGACATGCTCTAAGTTGATGTTAACTGTTCAGCACTTGTCGGGTACCCTTCTAAGTGGGCTCGTGATGGAGCATCCGCTGAGTGTACGCTTTCCCCACGCTTGTACAATACAGTGATTCGTGAGAAGCGTTGGCTTTCGGCCAGCATGCGTTGCAGACGCAATTTTAAGGGTTCTATGTATAGAGATTTCTTCATAATGGCCTTCAAAGGCTGATGATCTGATTCCACTGTAACATATAACACTGTATTAGTATGATTATGTCATTCATAATGACCTTCACACCTGAAGGCCCTTCAAAGACTTGCTCCATTCTCTGTTGGCCAACAAGATACTCTGGAAATTTGGCATAACCAAATACTACAGCCAGAAGTTATTTTTCGATCTGAGCATACTTTTTCTGGACATTGTAAGTGCCTTTGAGCCATAAGCTACTGGTTTGTTTCCCTGAATCAACGCAGCACCAAGACAGGTTGAACTAGCATCAACTTGCAAGGTCAACGCTTTCTGTGCATCAACACTGGAGCAAGGGTAAGCGATTCTTTGATTGCTTCAAAACTGGTTTCCTGCTGCTCTTCCCAGTGCCTCAGAACATCGTGATGTAGTAACTGTCTCAACGGTGTGGTGAGGTCTTGCAGGTTTGGAACTTACTGACGTAGCTGACCATCCCCAACATCCTTTGGACCCCAGCCTTGTCTGTCGGTCTGGACACCTCGACTATAGCTATGACCTTTTCCGGGTCTGTCCTCAAACTATCCTTGGAGAACACATGGCCATGGATCTTCACCTCCTTCTAATGGATACGACACTGACTTTTTTCAATCGAAGGTTACTGTCTCGGGAACACTACAAAACAGCCGTAAAAGAGCGTGTCACGCTCTGCCGTGTTGCAGCCATGTATGATTATGTCATCCATAATGACCTTCACAGCTGGTAACCCTCAAAAGACTTGCTCCATTCTCTTTTGGTAAACGTCTGGTGCAGATTTAATTCCCATTGGCATCCTCAAGTATCGGTACCTTCCAAAGGGTGTATTAAATGTCAGAAGTTTACTGTTCTCCTCATCTAACTGGATTTGGTAGAATGCCTTTTCTGCATCCAAAGTTGAAAACACTGTGGTTCCTGCACAATTTGCTGTAATGTCATCGACTAACGCTAATGGGTAGTGTTCTCTTTTAATGGCCACATTAACATCTCTCGGGTCCAAGAGCACACGATTAGACCCATGCGGTTTATTAACACAAACAAGACTGCTCACCCAATCAGCTGGTTCATTCAAGTGTTCTTTCTCTAGGATTCCAGCCTCCACCATTCTGTTCAGTTCCTCCTTCATTGGCTCTCGCTTATAGTGGGAACCTGGCCTGGGGAGGGGGGTGCACTACAGGAGGAACCGATCGCAAGGGGTTGATATTAATGTGGTACTCCCCAGGGATACACCCAAGTCCTAGGAATACTTCAGGGAACTCATCTGGGATGCTTTTATCGTTAACGGCACTTTATGTGCTGGATTAGATGCATCTTCTCACATGTTTCCCTACCCAAGAGGGGTACATAGTTTCAATCAACAACTTGAAAACAAACTTGATACCTTTCCCCACGCACCCAACAAGGCAACGCACACTTTCCAACAGGTTTAATTCGCGTTTTGGTGTAACTTTCTTCTTTTTTTTTTGTCATAAGCAGCTTTAGGTAAGACATTGTACTAGGCCCCAGTATCTAATTTGAACAACTCTTGGACCTTTCCAAAACTGGCAGTTTCAACCCAGTCCTTGTTTTCTGCACTGGTTGCCCCAGTAAACATAACCTCAGCGTTGAAAAATGGTTCATGTTCCTGCCCTTGTGACAGCGTCTCCCTGCAGCACGACACGAAGCTGGTTTATGCCGAATACCACAATTCCCACGAGGCGTTCCCCAATGAGACTTTTGACTTCTTCCGCCTCCTACATCCACTTTCTCAACTCTGCTGTTATCTTCTTTTAATCTCTTCGGGCGCTGTTTGCTTGTTTCGGCAATACAAGCAGCTTTGTAACGTTTTCTCTAAACTCTGTTCTCTCTTCATCAGCCTTTCCTTTGACTGTGGATCTTTGAGGCCCAGCACGAACATAGACGTAATCCACGAATCTTCTTTATTGTACATTGGTGTCACCTGCTCGATTTTGATTGGCTATAAGCACGCAGCTAGTTTTCTCTTACGTCATACCTGCAGACAATAGTTTTATGCATGCCGAAGTGACGTCGTCTAACACGCCAACCAGCAGAGAAAAGGAAAGAAGACTGCCAACTGCAGAAACATTCTTTCATTTACCGCTCATCCATAAAAATGGACGAGACAGGCCTCTCGTCTTTACAAGTTCAGCTCAGGAATATGCATAATAAAACAATTATTGGATTCGGTTTTCGCGTGATAGCAATAATTTTGATAATTATCGCTATCATGCGAAAGCCGAATCCAGTAATTGTTTTATTATGCATATTCATAAGCTGCACCTGCCAAGAGAACTTCCGTCTTTGGTAGTTTAATTTTATTGTAATATTTAACTGAATATTTACATTCCCTCTGTCGGATCAGGAAGCCTTCTTTGTCAGGTTCCTGAGAAACGTATCTATTTTGACTTCAGGGTAAACTATTTACACAATCGTGAGGTTGAGCGGCCGTGTAATTGAAAATCTAAACATCTATGAGATACAAAACAGAGTTGCAAATTATCGCAAGTCACAATACTGACAAGCACAAAAGCAAAAGAAATGGTTCATAAATATAAAGTTTTTTACTATCTGAATGTTTTTGGGCTAGAGTAAAGCTGGGCTATATTGTTGAAAAATCTTCGTGTTAAAGGAGCTATGTCACGCAAATGATGTAACTTCATAAAACTCAAAATTCGCAAAAAGCATGAGTTTCGTGTAAAGAATCTTCGCACTAGTATGTCGTAGCAATAAATTGGATTAACCAGGAAGTTAAAGAAATATTGTTGGCTTCCCAGATAAACTTCATTTTACACTACAATGACAAAATCATTTGTCAGGGAGAAAAAAATCCTGTCTCCTAGGGTAACACATTTCAACGCACGAATGCAAATTTGTCAATATGTCATTATCATCCATCAAATCGGTTAAACCAGTTCTACTCTCAACCATTTCTAAAAAAAAACCATTCTCTTGATACACGACTGATCTTTTAGGAAATTTTCCTTTATCCTCTGTTTACCAAAAATAATCCATTAAGATTGGCTGAAAAAAATCACAAAACAGTCTTATGGCCTTGAACACAAGAGGGTAAGTTCAGAGAAAATGAGCTGGAAACCCCCATTCTTTGTTTCTGAGTATTACATCCTGTTTTCCAAAAATGTCACGCTATGGGGATTCTTTCCTGTTCCATTTAAATTAATTACGTGAATATTTAAACGCACTTCATTTTTTGGAAAAACCGTCATTCAGGTATCTACGATATATAGAAGATTGATGATCCTTTAAAATGAATTAGCTTTTCAGGATTTGATGTTATAGAACGGAAAGATGCTTTTCAACTGGAACCGCAAAATGGTAAGCTGAAATACTTTCATCAATAATATTACAATCATCACATTCGAGCCATAACAATTAAGCACGCTCCATCGCACATTACGTCAATTGCTTTGCTTATTGACTTATTTCGCCTGGTTTTCCATATGATAAAACAATATAGTTATCCAAAAATTATAAAATAACATAGTTTTCCAAAAACGTATTTCCAAAAATTGATTACAATAATATAGTTACCATCAAATGGTGACAGCAGTATAGGAGTTGGACGTTTGGAGCAATTCTCGAAGAAAATGGCTCTCAATTCCCAACTCTATACAGGATTGTATAAAATGCCAGAAGGTGACCATAAGGAAAGGGCAACGGATAAATACCAAAAGCACTGGACCGAAGGAACTCCATAAACTTCCTATAAAAGACCTGTCCAATTCGACTATTAACGAATTCATCATCTTCTATACTCAACAGCTTTCGTCGTTGGCATATCACAAAGTCAAATAATTTGGGTAAAACCAAGAAAAGAGGATGTTCATGGAAAGATTGTGTGTTGTTCTCATCTCTAAGGTCTGTGATCTCGGGAACTGAAATCCACAATGTTTCTCCAAGAAGAGGAGACACCTTTTTGTGCAAAGAAATTAAATATCTATGCGTTGTGCAGTTCCTGAAGTAATGCAGCAGATTGAACAGTGTTGTCTCGGACCAAGTATTGACAGGCATACGAACCGATTTAACGTTTTCAAAGTGGATCATGGATGGGTTAAAACAACGTTGATACGGAGTCTCATATTCATATTTTTGTGCTCGCACAAAGCTTGACACCTTGTTACTGCAAGGACATTGCTGAACGTTATGTTCACAGATCTTTACTGGTACCCCAGCTTGGTCCACTTCTATCACAGCCTGAAGAGACAGTGCATTTTCCTGAAACTCCTTCAGATAACTGTCCGGTATTCTTTGATAATGCTCTCCAAAAATTGCTTTGCAATGGGTTCTCACAAAGTTTATGCGTCTTAATGAACATTCTGGCTGTTCGTCGCGCGTAGAATCAGCAGACCATTTCAGTTTTTCCGTATACGGTGTTTTGACGTTTTTCACTCCTTGCAGATGTGAGCGTTCTCGTTCGTTTTGAATATGGTGGTGAAGAGCGTAGTGACAGTGGTCCATAACTGAAACAAGGATCCACATTATTTGAGCGAAAAGAAATTCTGTATGCCACTCATCCAAGTCATCACACCAGAGTAAATGCATAATTTTATCTTCAACCTCGTGTAACAAGCGAGCGGTCTTTTCCACCTCGTCAACTAGTTGACTGAAAAATCCTCCTGAAGCCATAACGGCAGCGAACTTTAGCTAACTTTTAGACTGAGCTTACGAAGGGACTGGTTGATGAGCCACGAGGAAGACGGACGTCAATCACTCGGATGATGCAATAACAGCGACTTATGGTATAACAAGGATTCCCGGATCGAAAAATTGAAAGAAACTAGACCCTCCGTGAGGGTACACTGGGTTGCCTGTGGTACGTGTACCGTTCCAGACAATTTTTTTCGAGTTGGGCGGTCATTAAGAAGTCATACCAGACGAGGCCCTTTGGCTCACAGGTCCTCACACGTTCGTACGACGAAACAGACCTGTCCTTGCGTAATATGTAGCTCTAACAGTGCACGATATTGTTTTGGTATTGTCTATCATTGTAGTGCCATGGTAGAAGTCTTGGGTAAATAGTCTGAGAAGACATTTGGTTACTAGCAAAGTACTGAACCCAGAAAGATTGAAGAAAATAAATGGGAAGTGAGAAACACTGGCTTCTGGGCTGTCATCTATGTAGTGATGACTCCGATTTTTCCAGCAAATCAGAGGAGATGTGCCAGTTCTTCGAAAAACGTGGCTATCCTGTCTCTGTGGTCAAAGCGGGCCATCATCGCGCCCAACAATTTGATCGACAGTCATCACTACAAAACGTCACAAAAGGATAAGAATGACAGAATTCCATTCATCCTCACTTTCCATCCTCATAATCACGCAGTCAAAAGCATCATTCTTAGTAATTTTAAATTACTCCAAAATGATCCCGAGACTGGTAGAATCTTTTCGCAACCTCCACTTATTTCATTCAAACGCGACAAAAACGTAGGCAACTTTTTAGTTAGAAGCGCGCTCAAAACTAACGAGCAACCCGGCACTTTCAAATGCGCGCGCTCACGATGCAAAACTTGTCTTTTCATTGTTAACACTAGCAAGATATCGGGACCTAAGCGATCTGTTAAGATCACCGATCGTTTCACATGTACCTCCGCAAATGTCATTTATTGCATAACCTGTACGTTATGCAATAAATTATACATTGGGGAGACAGGTAGACGACTAGGTGACCGATTCCGCGAACACCTTCGCGATGTTGAGAAGAATGACAAGGATGCATCTAAGCCAGTCGCTCGCCATTTTAATCTGCCTAACCACTCCAAAAAACACATGGCTATCTGCGGCCTTTCCCTACATCTAGGTACGACGGAAAGCCGCAAGAATCTGGAACAAAAATTCATCTTTCAAATCGGCACCCTTAATCCTCACGGTATTAACGAACGCTTTTCATTTAACTAATATATTCCTATTTTTCACGTTGCCATGTTACCACCAATAGCGTAGCTCCTACTCTACTATAAAAACTACACGTAACCCATAATCCCTCGATTCGCTCTGACGAAGGGCTAACGCTCGAAACGTCAGCCTTTAGAATCTCTGTACGGTGGCCAATTTACATTATCAACTCCGTTGATAGAACCAAATTTTTGACATGTTGATAAACTTCTTTTGACCACAAGGTTAAGCGTGCCCTCTGAGCATCTGACAGCTTTGTAATACCGAAGTTTCACTGAAGTTAAGCCCTGTTGGGCGGGGTTAGCGTTTGGATGGGAGACCAAAATAATATACCCCTCATAAAACAGAAGCATCGGACCGAAAACAACATTTGTTTTGAATCGTGAATATGGAATATAAACAGTTACGATCAGCGACAAACATTTTGGGGGATTTTTGCAACGTTCAATTTTGTTATTGTACGTTTTGGCCGCACAAATAAATCGCAAAATCGAAAGTGACATCGCCGGAATTCAGCGGGCGCCGTGATGAAGTTACCGCGGCACGTTTACTCGCCAAACAGTGAAGTATCTGTGTCAAATGATGGCAAGATACCCGGGTTTTTGTAAGTTTCTTTTTCTGTCAAGTGTTATAAAGTTTGACAATGAAATGAGCGAAGTCAAAACAAAGATCACAATCGCCCAAGTCTTGTTTATGCTAAGTCAAAATTTACTCTCCAAGACGCGTACGACGTTATTTATTCTAAGAGTTTCGAAGCAAGCAACCGTGGACAATTTTCCTGTCGGTGTACGTTGGATCAGTGGCTTGATCTGATCGGCGTTATTTCAAGTTGAGAAACTAAATATTTTAAGCAAGAGCCGATACAACGTAGATTTGATTTTAGTGATGTACTATATTTCGGCTGGCCAAACCAGCCTTCTTCAGGTACAATGAGAGTTTACATTGAATTGCTTCTATGTACATATATATATAGTAAATGGATGTTGACGTAATACTGGAAAAAATGTGATAAAACATGGCAGTTACAAAGATTTTGAATTCAAATACTAAGAGTCACGGAAAAATAACGGAAATCACTAAAATAATAAACTGAAATCTAATACGTTTCTTCGCGGATATTAAGACCGTTGGGATCAATTGTCCTGCCTTTTAAAATTAAAAAAGCTTCCCTGGCCTTACGGATCGAGTCTCTGTTAGAAAACATTTTTTCGATAGGGATTAATTGCATGTCCTTGGAGATGTTATGGGGAGAGGAGAGGAAATGTTCTGCGACTGTAGTAGGTTTGGATTTGGTGTTAGCGTTATCTAAAGTGCGGCGGTGTTCATTAAAACGGTCTTTTAAACGTCGTTTAGTTTCTCCTATGTACTGTAGATGGCATCTGTTGCATTGAATCATGTAGATAAGGTTTTTAGTTTCGCAAGTTATGTGGAAATTAATGGAGCGCGTTTCGCCAGTGGAGCAGAATTTGTAGTTGGTTAGTCCATGGGAAATGTAAGGACAGGTAGCGCAGTTTTTGCCAAAGCGAAAAGAACCGGAAGGAAGTGTGGAATTAGAGTGAGTTACGTTGGGGGACAGTTTAGCTGTAACCAGCAGGTCTCGAAGGTTAGGGGAGCGCCTGAAAGCCACAACAGGTAGATGGAGGAAAGCATTTTTGCAGCGGTCAGAAGAAAGAAGTAGATTGTAGTGTTTTTTTATTATG
>NC_090878.1:1328641-1336141 GCF_036669935.1 Montipora foliosa | reverse complement strand
AATCAACCACATCAATAGTCTATGAACCCCATTGAACAATTTTATAATTTGTAACACAATCTGACATGGTGAAAACATTGAACAACAGCAACAATACTCGCGTCAGGGAATTACAATTGTGAGACGCCAAAATGAACCAAAACGTAAAGGTACGTACGAAATAAAATCACTTAATTACCGTTACGTCTTTCAAACACCGTTATATCCTTCTATATTAGAGCGATCGCTATGCCAGTGGTCGTGAAAAGCCAACGTAGCTTTAATTGGAATCGAGGCCTGATGTAGATCACCGTGCAACGTGAAAAAACGGCGAATTATTTTTGACTGTTATGCTTGTTAATTTGCGGCTGCTTCTTACGGAACAGCTACAATTTTGACAATGATTTAAACACGACTTCTGTTTTTCTTCTGGCCCTCCTCACTAGCCGTCATCTTTCTTTCGACATTAAACCAATTAGAGTTCATGTGAGAAAAGCACCAATCAGCGATCTTTTTAGTTCACTGTGTGCCAGGGTCTTCTCAAGACCCGCCGCCATATTGAAAGCCGAGAAGACCCTGGGAACGAGGTTGCGCGAGTTTCATGTACACAATCTTCGCACTAGCAAGTCGCAGCAATAAAATTGGATTAACCAGGAAGTTAAAAGAATATTGTTGGCTTCCCAAATAAATTTCATCTTGCACTACAATAGCTGCGGTTACACTAGCCATTTTGCCCTTGGGTAAGTGGCTTTTTCCCAAGGAGAAGCAATTTTTTATGTGTAACCGATCTGCCCAAAGGAAAATTTCCTGTGGGAAATTTCCAAGGATACGCCAAAAAGAACAAAACAATTGCCCATGACAGTTCCAGATGTAAGTCTTATGGTTAACAAAACCCCAAAGCGGCTCAACCAATCACAAGATTGCTGAACGCGAGGAAAGTACATGCTGTGATGAATTGTGTAAACAACTGCGGACATGGAAATACCCAAGCACGCCTTTTCTGGCCAGCAGCAAGTCGACGTCTAAATTATAAATTGGAGAGTTGCAAAGACTAGAGAAAGCGTAACTGAAGTCGACGTCTTTGTTGCCTTCTTAAAATGAAGCGATGAATCGCTGAACTTAATTGAGGTGGACAGTTTAAAAGAAGCGCCGATCGTGACAATTACCGAAAATAAGCCAAAGAAAAGTTTGTCGTTCAGATGTAGATCTTCGATGTTTACTTTTTTTTTTTAGATCCTTAATTTTAATGTATTTTGTATTGTAATTAGTTTTTCAAAAACCATTTAGTGGAAAAACTAATAAATCTCATCTTGTCTTATCTTAAATGTAAGTTTCCCACCAAAACAGGCCAACGCTTACGTTCCCCTTGGGTAATTTACAAGTGTGTAACCGCAAATGGGGAGTTGATCACAACCCAGGGTAAACCCAACCCAAGCCGTAACCCCAAGGTTCCCCATGGGCAAGAGGTCTAGTGTAACTGCACCTAATGACAAAATCATTTGTCAGAGAAATAAAATTCCTTTCTCCTCGTGTATCACATTTCAACGCACTTATGCAGATTTGTTAACTCATTTTCAACCCGATTCCCGGGAAAAATACATAGTATTAGCAAAAATATTATTTCTCGTCAAGTGTTGCATCTTTTATGTTCAAATAACAGCTAAAAATAAAGATTTTTTAACGATCTATCCGTCGGCTTCCTGGGAGAATACTCTCTAGAGAGTAAAGGAACTTCCGACGTTAAAAAAGGTGTACTTTACCTTTACCTAGATATTTTTTTCATAATTTAATATTATCTGTCAAAATTTGCACAACAGTCAAATCATAAAAATAGCAACGCACGCGACAAATTTAGTCGCATTACCTCTTCGTCGAATTCTAATGCTTAACACAGGAATTTTTTGTTATTGTGAAAATCTTTCTATATTTGTTAGCAATCATCCTTTCAAATTTCAGAGAAAGCGACCGGTCTGCGAATATTTTTCGAGTTTTTTTCAATGGGATGTCAAAAGGCCAAGTGGATGTTATATGCATAATCGGGCAAGTTGCGCGTGTGACCCGTTATAAATATTTTTTCACAAAATGTTCCCGAATCGTCAAGTATCACCACAGAAGAAACGAAAATCATTCTAAAAGCTTATTTTACGCAATGCCGTTTTCCGCTGATGACGTCGGACTCTTGCTTTCAAATTTTATTTAGAAATGTACAAAGGCGTAAAACTTTTTTGATTTCTTTTCTTTTTTGAAGCCTTTGTACATTTCTGAATAAATTTTAAAAGTATGAGTTTGACGTCATTAGCGGAAAACGGCATATATTAGACTTATTAAAAGGGTGTATATTTAATTAAGTTAACACAACAGAAGAGTCGTTTACCTTATATTTTGACACGAAAATGCTTTACTATTGCCATAAAAACTATCCAGTTAAGCTCGCATATTACACATGATGAGTTCATAAAAGCCACCATTTTCCAGCGAAATGCTTTTTGAAACAAACAACATATGTGCTATAAGAGGCAAAAAACCCTTCCTATTTCATTTAATACGTGCGTGAAGACAAGAAACTCAAGCGTGTCAAATTACACTCCGTGTCAAAAATGCAACACGGTAAATAAATCTCCCTTGAGTGTTTAGCATCAAACCCTTCACTGAAAAACCCTTTACTTGAATTATCGAGCAAAAAATGGGCAACAAGCTTTCTTTCAAATAATTTTTGACTAACAGGAATTTGTGAAATTTTCAATTGTTAGCAGAAGACTGTGCAGAATTGAGTACAGATTCAAGTCTCCATTTGATTTCAGCGTTGTACAAAACACCACACTCGTACAATATTAGAACTACATCTCACTTTGATTACGGCTCGACGGGCGACAGATTGTTGTCGAAGTCCATTACTCGTCGCTTTTAAGATTCCAGTTTTTTTTTTCAGCGCCTTCCTTGTTCAGTATCCAATTGACGGAGTAACTGCAGAATACCCTGCCATTTTGAAGCTGCAACTCTGAAAATGCTGGATACGCGGATACGCAGTCGAAAGTACCACCCCTCCCCAAGTAAGCTTCTAGGTATATTGTGAAGTGGATACGCGGATACGCAGTCGAAAATACCACCCCTCCCCAAGTAAACTTCTAAGTAGTATGTTGTGAAGTGGATACGCGGATACGCGGATACGCAGTCGAAAATAAGACCCCTCCCCAAGTAAACTTCTAAATATATTGTGAGAACCAAACTGCAAAATTTCGCGAGAGTGCTTAGGCCTAATCACTGAAACGAGCGCTTAGGCTTAATCAGTAAACGAGTGCTTTCTTCTTCACACGATCTCGTGAAAAGTTTTAGTTAACCGAAGCGTAAAATGAAAGCTAAAATTCTACGAGACTGCTTAGGCCTAATCACTGAAACGAGTGTTTAGGCTTAATCAGTAAACGAGTGCTTTCTTCTTCACACGATCTCGTGAAAAAGTGTAGTTAACCGAAGCGTAAAATGAAAGCTAAAATTCTACGAGATTGCTTTGGCCTAATCACTGAAACGAGCGCTTAGGCTTAATCAGTAAACGAGTGCTTTCTTCTTCACACGATCTCGTGAAAAAGTGTAGTTAACCGAAGCGTAAAATCAAAGCTAAAATTCTACGAGATTGCTAAGGTCTAATCACTGAAACGAGCGCTTAGGCTTAATCAGTAAACGAGTGCTTTCTTCTTCACACGATCTCGTGAAAAATTTTAGTTAACCGAAGCGTAAAATGAAAGCTAAAATTCTACGAGATTGCTTAGGCCTAATCACTGAAACGAGCGCTTAGGCTTAATCAGTAAACGAGTGCTTTCTTCTTCACACGATCTCGTGAAAAAGTGTAGTTAATCGAAGCGTAAAATGAAAGCTAGAATTCTACGAGATTGCTTTGGCGTAATCACTGAAACGAGCGCTTACTGCGTTTAGGCTTAATCAGTAAACGAGTGCTTTCTTCTTCACACGATCTCGTGAAAAATTTTAGTTAACCGAAGCGTAAAATGAAAGCTAAAATTCTACGAGATTGCTTTGGCCTAATCACTGAAACGAGCGCTTACTGCGCTTAGGCTTAATCAGTAAACGAGTGCTTTCTTCTTCACACGATCTCGTGAAAAATTTTAGTTAACCGAAGCGTAAAATGAAAGCTCAAATTCTACGAGATTGCTTAGGCCTAATCACTGAAACGAGTGCTTAGGCTTAATCAGTAAACGAGTGCTTTCTTCTTCACACGATCTCGTGAAAAATTTTAGTTAACCGAAGCGTAAAATGAAAGCTAAAATTCTACGAGATTGCTTTGGCCTAATCACTGAAACGAGCGCTTAGGCTTAATCAGTAAACGAGTGCTTTCTTCTTCACACGATCTCGTGAAAAATTTTAGTTAACCGAAGCGTAAAATGAAAGCTAAAATTCTACGAGATTGCTTAGGTCTAATCACTGAAACGAGCGCTTAGGCTTAATCAGTAAACGAGTACTTTCTTCTTCACACGATCTCGTGAAAAATTGTAGTTAACCGAAGCGTAAAATGAAGGCTAAAATTCTACGAGATTGCTTAGGCCTAATCACTGAAACAACACGTGAAGTATTTTCCACTGCGTATCCGCGTATGCACATATCCATGCATATACTACAGTGCAATTTGAAGTACGTTACACGATGTTGGTATCCAGTTCCCATGTGTGATGTCCGCGTATCCACGTATCCGGGTATCAATATTTTCACTGCGTATCCACGTATCCGCGTATCCACTTCCCAATATAGTTAGAAGTTTACCTGGGGAATGGTGGTACTTTCGACTGCGTATCCGCGTATCCAGCCTTTTCAGAGGTGCAGCTTCAAAATGGCAGGGTTTTCTGCAGTTAAGCCTAATTGACTTTCCATTATTAAGCTCCATAAGGGTATATTTTGCTTAAAAATCCACTAAAACGCCATTCGCGTTACATGACTTTCGACGCCATTGCCGGTTACGTTGATCATTCTACTGTGTCCACCAGAGAAATCTACGCATTTCCCACTACCCTCTCGATCCTAAGAAAATACGCGCAGAAGGCTCTATACACAAAGACACCACTTACCAGGGGAGTGACAGGCAAGACTTTTACCGACACGGAAAAAAAAAAACAAAAAAAAAATAAAAACGAGATGCTTCCGTGAAGCATACACTGGGTTGCCTGTGGTACGTGCTACAGAAAATCAGAAGGCACTGAATTGTGTGGTATTGAAATACAGCATTCCAGTCTCTGAAGAATAACAAATAAAAGAGAAGCGAGAAACATTGGCTTCTGGGCTGACATGTTGATAATTTTTAAGTTCCCTCACAACTTCTTTGCACCACAAGTGTGCCCTCTGAGCATCTGACAGCTTTGTAATACTAAACTTCACTAAAGTCAAGCCCTGCTCAGCGGGGTAGTGTTAGGATGGGAGACCAAAAAAAATAAACCCCTCATAAAAAAACAAGCATCTGACCGAAAATACTATTAACGATAACAAATGCGAACTCAGCAAGGTACAGATTTTGTTAGCTTGCTTTATGCAAAACAAATATTGATGAAAAAGCAAATAATTATTGATACACAGTTTTTAGAAAGAGCAGAAGGAAGTTTCCGGGACGGTCGATCGAGAATGAAATATTTACGACATGAGAACAACATTAATTTTTAACCGTGAATATCGAATATAAAAAGTTACGATCAGCGACAAACATTTTGGGAGATTTTTGCTACGTTTAAGTAAATTGCAAAATCGAAAGTGACATGGCCGGAATTCAGCGGGCGCCGTGATTAAGTTACCGTGGCATGTTTACTCGCCAAACAGTGAAGCATCTGTGTCAAATGATGGCAAGATACCGGGTTTTTGTAAGTTTCTTTTTCTGTCAAGTGTTATAAAGTTTGACAATGAAATGAGCGAAGTCAAAACAAAGATCACAATCGCCCAACTCTTGTTTATGCAAATTTACCAAGACGCGTTCGACGTTATTATCACCAGGTAATTCCATCATTTTGGCAATAGCAGCTACTTTATTATTCATCTGCGTCACAAGTTTTCACTGATTTTGGGGCTCATTTTGTTGAAACTCAAGCACGCTTCCAAGAGGCCTGTGAACCCTTCCTGCTTACAGAGCAATACTAAAAAGCGTCTCTCATATCACATTTCAATCTTAAGCTCGAAAATTCAATACACAACATGATATTATAATTCACAAAGGCAGAAAATACCACAGAATCCTTTTCCAGCGAAAATTTTATTGAAACAAACAACATATTTGCTCTTAGAGGCAAAAACCTCTTCCTATTTCATTGCGTGCGTGAAGACAAGAAACTCGATTGTGTCAAATTACCATGTACTTCAGGTAAATACAGCTCACTTTGATTTCGTCTCGACGGGCGATAGATTGTTGTCGAAGTCCAGTACTCATCGCTTTTGAGATTCCTGCCTAGTTTATCCAACTGACTTTCCATTATTGAGCTCCCTAAGGGTATATTTTGTTTAAGGATCCACTAAAACGCCATTCGCGTTACATGACTTTCGACGCCATTACAGGCTAGTTAATGATTCTACTGTGTCTACCACAGAAATCTACGCAGTTCCACTACCCTTTCGATCCTAAGAAAATACGCGCAGAAGGCTCTATAGCTATGCGCAAAGACACCACTTACCAGGGGAGTGACAGGCAAGACTTCTACCGACACGGAAAAAAAAAAAAAAAAAAAAAAAAGAAAAAAAAGAAAACAAACAAACTAAACGCAGACCTCGACTGGGTTTGCCCATAGGCAACCCAGTAAAAATAAAAAAAATAAAACAAACAAACTAAACGCCGACCTCGACTGGGTTTGCCCAACCCAGTAAAAAACCCACGAAATGAAACCGAGATTCCGACTGGGTTTTGCAACCCAGTAAAAACGACGAAATCAACGCAGACCTCGACTGGTTTGCCATAGGCAACCCAGTAAAAAAGATGCATGTGTTTTGACGGCTCGAAAACAAGCCGCTGCTCGGGAAATAAGCCCACGTTCCGCAGTTGGGGAGAGACGGTCGGAGCTAGAGACTAACATCGGACTTGGATCGAGACAAAAGTAAAAACTGTAAGTTCTAATGATAAACACATAATTTTTTAAATTGGCATTTCTGAAGTAGCGAATTTGGAAAAGGTATTAATTAACTATGTAATATATGCATGTTTTCCAACAAAATGGAAAGTATACATGAAAAAGCTACCCCTAACTAATTAAGTTGTCTATCAAGGCAAGACATAAAACGCCAAGATGGAGTTTGTTTGTCGGAGTTCATTTTTAATGCTTTGGTGTAACAGCATTGGTTACGGCGTTGCTAAACAGTAACAATCTTAGTGCAACGGATTGCATGTTTCCATCTGTTTATGGTACACAGCTCCATAATATTACAAATATATTTCACCAAAAGCTCATCTGTAGCACAGGAATGGTTTGTTATGCTAACAAACGTACGAGAAATAATTTCCTTGTGGAGTTCATATAATAGATTTGATAATCTATGCCAACAGCGGTCTTT
>NC_090878.1:1301141-1323641 GCF_036669935.1 Montipora foliosa | reverse complement strand
AGAAACCTGAGGGGGTTCCAGTAGATGTCGATGACATGGTCAGAAATCAAGTTACCCCAGTACGGGAGGTAAACCATAAGGTGTAAAAAGATGCAATTGCTCGATTAAAATTTATGCCCCATTCACACCAAACCTTAACAAGCATGACTGTTTTGAAGATGTTTAGTTAAACACGCTTTCAAAGTGTTTTCTTTTAAATCATGTATGTATACTGATTTTTGTCAACTACAAATTTAGCACGGGTCAAAACATGTATTCAAACTCACTCGAAGCTCATGTAAAAGGAGGCCCTGCATTTTTCTGTGACTCATTTTCAGTCAAAATCAAAATGGGTGCCTTGGCATGGCTGGACATCCACCCAGATTCCAAAGGAAAGCGTAATATCCTTTGATATTGACTTTGATGAAAATGGAAAACTGAAAAAAGGGGCAGGGTAGTACTTAAGAAGAAGATACAAGGAGTTACAAAAAAATTAGATGTAGATCAGATTATCTATGAGTTATTCATGCAGTCAATTGTTCCTTAAAGTGCTACTGTGACCAAAAACCAAGTTTTAAGCCTTGATTTCAAAAAGACATCTGTTAAACGGTATTTCAACTGGAATTTTCTTGTTTAATGGCCCACCATTACTAACTTTAACTTCTTGAGAGAACTGGCAAGATTGAGGAGAAAGTGATGTCAAAGACTCAATACATGTAGTTTAAGAATGCAATGCATGTGTGTGCCGCTGAATTAATATGCAGCTCGGGAGTTTTGGGCTTTCAAACTTTTAAACTTGTGTTTTGCGTTTACACGCTGAAATTTTAAGCTAGTGAGTAAATGACACATCAGTTTTCCCTAGATCGAACCCTCAGAGGTCCAATCGGTCTGTTGGGAATGTGAGTATTGGCAGACTGTGAAATCCAAAACTTACACTCAAAGTAAATAGTCTTTGGATAACAGACCAGTCAAGTGTTGAGCAATCACACTTTAAAAATCTGAAGAAAAAAAGGAAGTGATTTTTTGGTCATAGTTACTGTGGCACTTAAACAATAGGGCAATTCTGTAAATCTGCCAGTGATGAAGTAAGAAGCTAAAGTAGTATGTGATCATTAATTTTATCCATCTGGTCTGTCCATGGAAATTCCCATAAAGCTGTTTCTGATGTGGTAAAAAGCTTAACAGGGATTACTCTATTTTACTATTAACCACTTGTTGATTTGAAGCACCAAATCAAACATGACTTCATAACATAACATAACAGAAAATCACCTGTGAATTTACATTACAATCAACCAGTCATATTACAATTTGTGTAAAAACTCTCCACTATAAAGGATCAGTCATAACATCACAGATTGCAAAAAGACTTATTTGACAGCTTTTTTTTTTTAGCTTGACTTTTAAAGCAATCTGCTGCTTCCTCTAGTTCCACTTTGTGTGGGCAAATAACAGGTCCAATCGGTCTGTTGGAAATGTGAGTATTGGCAGACTGTGAAATCCAAAACTTACACTCAAAGTAAATAGTCTTTGGATAACAGACCAGTCAAGTGTTGAGCAATCACACTTTAAAAATCCGAAGAAAAAAAGGAAGTGATTTTTTGGTCATAGTTACTGTGGCACTTAAACAATAGGGCAATTCTGTAAATCTGCCAGTGATGAAGTAAGAAGCTAAAGTATTATGTGATCATTAATTTTATCCAGCTGGTCTGTCCATGGAAATTCCCATAAAGCTGTTACTGATGTGGTAAAAAGCTTAACTATTGGATCATATTTTATCCAGACCTGTTCATGGAAGTTTCCATAGATGTGCTAGTGATGTGGTTAAAAGTTTACATATGGGATCATATCTTATCCAGGCCTGTTTATGGAAATTTCCATAAAGCTGTTAGTGATGTGGCAAAATTAAGCTTAAGTATGGGATCATATTTTATCCAGACTTGTTCATGGAAATTTCCATAGATCTGCTAGTGATGTGGTTAAAAGTTTAAATATGGGATCATATCTCATCCAGGCCTGTTTATGGAAATTTCCATAAAGCTGTTAGTGATGTGGCAAAACGCTTAAGTATGGGATCATATTCTATCCAGACCTGTTTATGGAAATTTCCATAGATCTGCTAGTGATGTGGTTAAGAGTTTACATATGGGATCATATCTTATCCAGGCCTATTTATGGCAATTTCCATAACGATTTCAGTGATGTGGCAAAAAGCTTAAGTATGGGATCATATTTTATCCAGACCTGTTCATGGAGATTTCCATAGATCCGCTAGTGATGTGGTTAAGAAATAACATGTGGGATCATATCTTATCCAGGCCTGTTTATGGAAATTTTCATAAAGCTGTTAGTGATGTGGCAAAAAGCTTAAGTATGGGATCATATTTTATCCAGACCTGTTCATGGAAATTTCCATACATCTGCTAGTGATGTGGTTAAGAGTTTACATATAGGATCATATTTTATCCACACCTGTTCATGGAAATTTCCGTAAATCTGCTAGTGATGTGGTTAAAAATTTACATATGGGATCATATTTTATCCAGGCCCGTTTATGGAAATTTCCATAAAGCCAAAGTATGGGATCATATTTTATGCAGACCTGTTCATGGAAATTTCCATAGATCTGCTAGTGATGTGGTTAAGTGTTTACATATGGGATCATATTTTATCCAGACCTGTTCATGGAAATCTCCATAGATGTGCTAGTGATGCGGTTAAGAGTTTACATATGGGATCATATTTTATCCAGACCTGTTCATGGAAATTTCAATAGATCTGCTAGTGAAGTGGTTGAAAGTTTACATATGGGATCATATTTTATCCAGGCCTGTTTATGGAAATTTCCACAAAGCTGTTAGTGATGTGGCAAAAAGCTAAAGTATGGATCATATTTTGTCCAGAACTGTTCATGGAAATTTCCATGGATCTGTTAGTGATGTTGTAAATGGTTAAAGTATGGTATCATTTTATCCAGACCTGTTTATGGAAATTTCCATAAAGCTGGTAGTAATGTGGTAAAAAGCCAAAGTATGGGATCATATTTTATATAGACCTGTTCATGGAAATTTCTATAAAACTGCTGGTGATGTGGTAAAAAGTTTAAAGTATGGGTTGATATATCATCCAGACCTTTTCATGGAAATTTCGATACATCTGTTAGTGGTGTTGTAAATAGTAAAGTATGGTATAATTTTATCCATACCTGTTCATAGCAATATCTATAGATCTGCTGGTGGAAAGTTAAAAAGTTATCTTTTCGATAGTGGTTTCAAATTCACGTGGTGTTAAACTGATAACCACGTTTTCATTAAAAAAGTTTTCTTTATCGTTAAGTGTCCCGTACCGTGGTTAAAAATTGAGAGTAAGATGCTTATATCAGCCAACGTTCTTGACATTGGCAAATAACGCCATTTTAGATTAACTGGTTTACCAAAATTGCCTTACTTCAGAAAATGCCAACTTAAAAAATTAAACTTCCCAACCGACCAATAAGCTGAACAAGTGGAATTTCAAGTTTTTCTTCCATTTCCCGAAAAACGTCAAAAATAAATCGTTTGAAAGAGCGATCTTGGGATGGCGGGGTGGCTTGGGGAAAAGGGCAAGGAGTCAATGGGTGGAAAAGACGAAGTCAAAAAGGTCCCATGGAGTAATCAGCTTCGTCACATGTCCACACAAGTTCTACAGAGTCACATACACAGGGATTACTCTATTTTACTATTAACCAGTCATATTACAATTTGTGTAAAAACTCTCCACTATGAAGGATCAGTCATAACATCACAGATTGCAAAAAGACTTATTTGACAGGGAATCCAACCTTAGGTTTGCTTTTTTTTTTTAGCTTGACTTTTAAAGCAATCTGCTGCTTCCTCTAGCTCCACTTAGTGTGGGCAAATAACAGCAGAGCCATACTCTCAACAAACAATACTAAAATTAAGCTTTTCTCCACATTCATAAAATTACCCCCCCCCCCCCCTCCCAACTAAATTCAGCGGAAAAAAACTTGATCGTGGAGGAGTGGTGGGAGGGGTAAGGGAGGCTGGGGGGTCTATCAGAAACCGCAGCTGACCTAAAAGTCCATTTTTTTCACGCCGAACCAGGAAAATCTTATCACACCAATGAAACTTGTGAGCGAATTCCATTTTCTTTTGATACGGTCACACAGGGTGTCCTTCATTGTAACACACGCCTTTGGATCAAAGATTGTGCGCTTCACACCGCCACATTCGGAGCGGAAATCGGAAACGTTTTTGGTAATGATCGGAAGTCGGGGGATTTTTAGGGATATTCGGAAAATATGGAGACGCGAATCACACCCATTTGACAGTCGTACCAGTTCGCTACTCCTTCCTTCAAATGAGCTCCGAATCCACAAGTTCATCAGTGGTCGTTATACGATTAACAATGTCATATTTGTACATGATGTTGCGACAATACATAATCGTACAAATGGACCGATTAAAATCAAAGATCTTCCTGATCAACTTCGACGTCATCATGCTTACCAGATCATTGGCACGTAACACAAGGAACTATCAACAAAAGTAATAAAGATGCTAAAAGAGCGCGCGATAGTTAGTTGTTATGGGGCATAGCTCCAAACGTTGAGGATGGTTGATCAAACCAAGAGCTATAGCTGTAATGGACCTCTGTTGCCGTTATTTTTCAAGGAAAGAAATGATTCTCTTAGGTTGACTGCAATTAAGCAATTGCAGAATTGCAGGCTCCAATGGCATTCGAACCCGTACCTCCCAGATTCTACCTGGCCAGTACTACTAACTAAACTTCGAAGCTACACGTTGGGACTAAACGCAAATCTTAAAGGCTTCATCCTTCCCGTAAAGGAATCTGCTTCCAGCTGCTGCATACTTCCTGATTTCCTCTTTATGGAATAAAAACGTGATGAATTTGACGCATTTGGAAGGAAATAAATCTGTCAGAAACACCAAATGATCTGAAATGGGACAACTACACAGCAAGACATGTAAGATCATGCAAAGGGCATAGACGCTATACTCATCATCTAATTAACAATTATTCCATGAGCGCGCGTTGGATATGAGATGATAGATAGCCAACGATGCGCATCTCATATCCAACAAGCGCGAGTAGAATAATTGTTTTATTAAAAACGCCCCCAAAATATAGAAAACTAGACTACAATAAAAATAAAAAGGCCCAAAAAATCACGCATATGCTTGCCGTGTTTGTAGATCATGGTATAATAACTCATAACTCATGATGGCTTAGCCAATCAAAACTCTCGAATTGCATTATCCAATGATCCAGTTTTTAATAACAAGGATTATATAAGCTGAATAAAAGAAACATTTTGATTGTTTTTTACTTATGATCTATTGAAGGACAGACGTATAGATGGCGTCACCATTAATAAGTGTTTTTTTTTTTAAATCGTATTATAGAATTACGTCTGGCTACCCTTTTGCTCTATATTTAACAAATAGATTCCATGACGCTATGTGTCTGCAGTAAAAGATCACAGAAGACCTTAAACTGTGGGTAAGAACGTCAGCTGCGACTCCTGTGCCGCTTTTTTGTTCTTACGACATTGTGACGTCATCTTAGCCTGTGTTTGGCGTTCAGTTAACAAAACGAAGCTCTTTAGTGAACGGTGCGTTAGCAGCAGGGGAGTGAAAACACGAGAGGATTGGGTCGGGCGTTCTCCAAGCTGAACGACCCAGACTTCCCTCGTTTTTGCACTTTCGCAACTATCGCTCCTTTCAGTTTTTCTAACTAAATGCCTGAACAGGTTAGCGTCATCTTTTTCTTCCATTACGGAACAGACACACTGCAACATGGAATCTATTTGTTAAATAGATACTTTAGCGAGCGAGTCGCCACTTACATTGCAGCACATACGTACATTTAAAGAGAACACTTGCAGATGTATACTAATGACAGATGACAGGACTCGGCTAGCGTGTTTGCACTCTCTTGTTGGTAATAAGTTTATAAATAACCGATCATGCCCGCCATTTTGAAAGAGGTCAATAAACTGTATTGGAGGGAACTAGGATGTTAATATGTCAGACCAATCGTCTTTTTTGTCGTAGTCCAAGGAAATCTCTGGCGACTTGTACCATCAGAAGGTCTTATTTTAGATCGATATTTAATTGTAGTCATAACGAAGTGGTGACCTAATTATAAAGATGTAAAAAGCATTACTTTAAAATACTGTAATTAGGAAGTCTTGGTTATTACCTATGGAGCGGAAAGGCTACGCATGCAAATAAAATGTACGTTTTGTGTAATAATATGGATTTGAAGCTCAACGTTATAATGGAAAGAAATAATCCAGTGAACTGTATTAATATATATCAGAGTTGGTTTCAGGCTTCGCAAAAAAGAAAGCAAAAACTTAAGAAAGAGGAGGGAAAATATTCATCTGAAAAAAAGGGGTCCCGTCTATATTGTTGTGGGTAGTTTGAAAACACACCTGTCTTCTACAGTTAGGTTAACCATCCACACTAATCCACACAAAATTCTCAGCAGCTTTTCAAATACTTTGCTCAGAAGAGATAAATTTGAGAACATCCGCCTCGCGTTTCGGTTTGAATGGAAAACACCATTAAAGAAACAACCATGTAGCAAACAGACTTGCCAAATCCTGATGCAGGTTTAACAAAACCACCATTACCGGTAACGACTGCATGAATAGCTTGCGGTTGTTCCGCCTTTGGCACAAAGGTAAAGTGGCATTTCTTAAACGTGAAATCAATTGTCTCCAGAAACTTGGTGTTATAATTTCCTTTCACATTATCCCCATGTATCCAGTGTAAAAGCACTCGGAATAAACTATGCCCAAATATGTTTTTTCCCCCAGTTTGGGGGAAAAAATAGCGTCATTCCGAGCATGCGCCTGCAAGTAATTCAGGACTCTCTCTTTTCCCGGCTGGGTTCCAGGCCCATTTTCAGGGCGGGATAAGAGGGTGTCCTGGAACAGGACTACCAATAGTGACAAGCCCACCTTCATTTCTGTATGCGGCTTTCGTTTCGCGGATAGGACCTCAACCATAACACGATCGTTTGTATGTTGCTTGACCACGTACAGTGATTCAAATCAACAAGATCGATTTTCGCTGGAATTGTACGGTGAATTTAACTGGAAAAACGTTTCAATTCGTTAAGATTTTCCCACTCCTACGCAACGGAACCCAAGTCAACCTTAGCCAATCTGGCGGCTGCCCCACCGGCTTGAGAACTATTGCCAGTTAAAGGTAGTAGAGAGCACATTGTCGCTGAGTTCAAACCACATGATCCATCACCTTTGACAACTCAACAACCGAGAGTGCTTCGGTTATCGCACATCCAGATCGAAAGTCATGCTGGGTTTCACCTTTATCACTTCTCATTTCCTTTAGGTACACTTTGAGACTGGTCTAAGCCACCGAAGAGCTAGAGGGTTCATTAATTATGGCCAGGAGATCACATGATCTTGCTATGGCCCAATGGGGATTCGTTGGACGGAACAGGTAGCCGCCCCTCAGTTTAACTTTCAAACTGAGTTGCTCGGCAATAGCCAAGTACTGTTCAATGACAAGCTTGGTCTGAGGATTCCGTTGAATGCCGAATAGATTTGAACTGCGATCTCTGTCAAAATCTCTTGTCCCAGAGATTATCGCACATTGGAACTGAATTCATCATTACTGTGTCGACTGTCCACAATAAATTAATACCTTTCGATTTGAAGGCCTTTTAAGGGGCACCCAACGATAATCTTCGGTGAAATATGTGTTCCGGAGAGTCAAACTATTCTAATAATTTCGTTACAAGGAGCCCAGAAATGTCTCTCAAGAGCTTTTAGCTTATTTTTTTTTATCGCAACAGTGCAATTATAGCAAGGGGAATTTATCTTTAAATCTAAAAGCTTAGAAATTCAACCAAGCTTTATCACAAAACGAAAACCCCTATCAAACTGAAAATTTGTGAAAAGATAAGTCTTTGCCTGTTGTAATAAGTAACTAACGTCACGTGAAATCCAAGAATATGGTCAACCTTTTTTGTTTTGGTTGTCACGTGATTGCCCGAACGCACGTCCGTCCGTCCGTACAGCCCCTGGGGGAGGGGGTGGGAGACTAAGAAAGGGAAGGGAGGGGAGTCTCGCTAATGCAGCTTTGAGGCGCGGATGGGAGACCTTTCTTGGCAGGAAACGTTTGTGCAGCCCGCCCGTCATGTCTCCTTCTTAATGCGTGCCTCGCTGCCTCAAATATTTTGTAAAACTCGTTGAAAAAGCGAAGAGGGCCTGAAAACGTTTCCTTTCCGTGTTGAAAGAGATCATGGCATATACCAACAATCACACGCCACCATTCAAGCTTACAGTAGTTTTCTTGTTTATCAGTAGCTGTTTCGTCAGGCAAATTGAAGCTATCGACGCCGTATAAATTTATATTGGATTGCAGTACATTTTACCAGCAACGAATGCACTTTTAAGTACAGGGGTGAAACAAGGATTTTTCATGGAGGGTGGCTGATATAATGCACACCAAACTATACATTAATATATTATACGTCGTCCGACGTTTGTCCCTAAATTTCGTAATTTAGGAAGGTCACGTCGGAGACTGTAACAAACTTTTAAAACGACACGAAATAAAAGAAGTAGACGCTAATAAAAATACTTTACTGACCTAGTCGGCCAAAAGTGTAAACTCCGTCAATCGCCTAGGGTGCAGCGCCACAAATTTCTCACAAACCACACTTTTATCGAGGGTAACTGCATTTGCATGCATGGCGATGACGGCCAAATTTGAGAGAGGTTCGGTGGTCATTGTGTTGCGAAGCCAAGGACTAATAATAATGTTGTATGTGAGGTCCCTCAAGGTTCTGTACTTAGCCCTTTTATTTATTATTCCTCTTATACATTAATGATCTGTTTCTTTCTTACAATTATCTTTCCTTCATTCTCTTTGCTGACGACACCAATATTTTTCTTTGTCATAAAGACTTGGCTACTTTAGCAAGAATGGTTAATCAAGAGCTTTCTCATGTCTCCTACTGTTCATCTTGAGAAATCCAAATTCATTATCTTCCATCCACGACGTAAACAGTTCAATCCTTCAGAATTAAAAATCTTAATAAATAACACCCCTATAGCACGGGTACAGGAACATAAATTTCTTTGAATAATTATTATCACAATTCTTTGCCATTTTTCTGTGGTTTTTCAGCCATTTTTACTGCGGTAATGTTGGGCGAGATAGTGCTCTGGTTCATGTTACATTCGACTGTTGCTACATTCCCCATGCAAACGACAGGCCATGGAAGCAAATATGGGCGCGGCTACAACGCCCATAAACCTCTCTCTTTCTAGTTTACATAAATATATGTTTGCAGCGGCAAAATTCATGTACAATCGACAAACAACTCCCCTTCCGCTTATGTCAAACCTGAAGAGCGTATAACCGGTGGTCATATTTGTACAATTCTCTCGCGTTGGTCATTTTACGTCTCCGATGTTTGCTGCAAAAGTAAGCTGACAGCAATCCAGTGCTTTCAAGGTCTCGTGGGAGACTGTATTATACCCAGTCTCCATGCAAGCAACTCGGTCAGTTATTCCAATTTGATAAATACATACTTAACAATTTATTATTGCACATTCGCAACAGATATGAGGTGGTAAGGAGCCAAAGATGCACTTATCGACGAGCAATCTCGTATCTAATTGTTTTATTAAATTCTCCGGCATTGTGTTAATTTTTTTGTGGATGAAACTTAAGTTGGCTGGCTTCCCGCTAAAAATTTCAGTTTAGACTAAATCAACGTCTGCACGCAAAATCCACGCAGCACCTCGCAACACGTCTCAACAGGGTTGCACGCAACAATGTTGCATGATGTTGCGTGAACTCGTCTTTAGGTCAAACGTAATGGCTGCTAACCGAGATTTAGTGGCGCGAATGAGAAAGCTGGAAATGAAAAGTTAATAAAAAAGCACTGTCTCCATTGGCCCTATTTACCACCTCGTCTCCAACATGGGCTCATGGAATAATCGGACATAGGTTTTAGCTTTTAAAGAACTTTTCAGCTGAAGCAAGCCGAACGGTCAAATGTGCTGTTAGTCCTTCGTTTTGGCAGGTCTTTTGCCCTTGTTTTATTAGGTATTCGAGCAATAAACCATGGTTTATAAGCTGATAAATCACGCGAGGTGCTGAAAGAATACGGATTCGTTTTCCCAAAAACCGAAAAAGTACTATCTGACTCTTCTCTAAGCTTCGCTTCATTCGTCTTTCACATCACAGGAACATCAAAACTCACGAGTATCTCGCGTTTCAGTTTCGCGCGTGTTCTTCGTTCCCAGAGTTCAGAGCGTACTTACTAAGCATTACATCATCTATAATAGAACATTCGCAAAACGCGGAATAACAACATTGTCACGCACGTTCCTAAAAAACTCCGTACTTAAACAGACTAAAAGACTGCTACGAAACTAGATATATGAGACAGTTTCTAAATGTTAAATGTCCAATAGAGTGTTTTCACCTGACGTCACGGTGGCCATGTTTGTGTACAGAACAATAGCGAGAAAGTCTTTTGGGAATTTGACTCGCCCCAGCTCTATTATTGTGCAAAACTCGTTCGATATTTCGCAAATGGTTTGGATACCAACAAGGCCGTCTCTGCATCACGTGAGTGAAAACACTCTATAAGTTCAGCTTTCGACAATACGATTTACCAACATCCCGAGTGGTTTATGAGCACCACAGTGAGTGAATGAGTGGTGTATTGCTATTATATATAATTACAAGAGTTTACCGGCACAATAAATCTTAGCTTATTGAGCGCAGGCATTGATGCATTGATTTTTTTGTTATCTACAATTTATTTTTCCCCAAAACTATGTGAGTTTCTGGTGAATGTGACATAGGCTGAGTACTTTACCAGCTTCCAGTTGAGGCGTTCCTGTCATTCGGCACATTATTTTATTCAATTAACGGAAACTTTTCCAAAGCAACACCTTTCCAAAATTTGTCAATTTTCAGATAAGGATATGCATAAAAAAAGTATATACTGTTGGGGTTACACAGTTGTGTTTCGTATGGTGACAAAGTGACCACACTCTTCTATGGAGGCAAGTGGTGGATAAATCGTGACATACTTTCGTTTCTTTGTTCTCTCAACTTGTTTCGTCGGGCTACTTCGTTTTGTATTTTGCTCGACAAACAATTCGCCTCTAGACTATTCACTGTCCCATATTTTCTCATCTGGTTGAAGAGGTTGATAGCCGCCACCTTGGTTGTTAAACCATAAAAGTTCTAGTCAATGTCATGCAATTCCGAGTAAGGCTTTCTCTAAGCATTATTGTGAGAATTTTTGGTCTTGTAACTTGTTTTAGAATCATTTGAGTAAAGTATTATCTTATGATCATGTTGGGATACATGTATATTGAAAACTGAGACAGCTTGATTCTTCCTGCAATGGCTATTTCCCAGCAACAGAACCAACTAATTCTGGCAAGAGAAGATAGTTTGCTATGTTCATAACCTTTACTCCACAGGCTCTAGCTAGTTATTGTGTGATAAACATGTATTTTCCCTCGATGTCAAAAATTTTATTGTGAGACAGGTGCTCCGAAAGGTCTTCCTATATCTAAGCGCCTGATCTGTGGAAAAGAATGTTTTTATACATTCATTTTGCTTTTTCTAAAACAACAATAGGTTGGATTTAAATTGAACCCTAATTAATATTAGCTTTGGCTCTCGAGTAACCACTTTAATTTTCTCAAGTCGATTCTTTTGCAGAAATTTCCTGGAAATCATCATTATATTCGGCTGCTTTTGGCACGTTTCACCTGCTTCAGACTGGACTCGTGAGAGTCGGTGGTTTCTTGTGCCGACAAAGATTTTCTTGTTGAATGCAACGTAAGCTTCTCAGTAACACCCGCTATTATAATTAGGACTTTCATTCCTGGACCATGTACACGAGACGACTTTTGGAAAAGGCGACATCCGTCCCATCTTTGTCCGGGCCGGGCCCATTGTTCGGCTGTTGTATAACAGGCTTTGAACGTTAGTTAATATGAGATACATTTTAAACTCTAGTGGCATGTTCCTTATAGTTTTCATATTTCTAATTCTGTGTAATGGTGCTCGAACTGTAGCGTAAACTATATCTATATGAAAATTTGCTAATGTGAGCACTGCCCAAGCTTATTCTGCTTTTTAATTAGGTGTTACATGATGCATGATTTGTATGAGTCTGACATGTCGGCCCGGGTAATGATTTTACTCGACAATTTATTTGTGTGAGCGGCCGAGCAAGTGCGAAGTCACGAACGTTAGAGACGATTTCCCACGGCGGCCGAGCAGTTTAGGAGAGGTACAACAACAAATCAGAGAGGGAGAGAGACAGAAACGAGAAGGGAGAAAAGAGGGCAAAGAGGACTTGAGAGTAGACAAAGAACAATAAAAGGAAGGAAGAGATAGAAGGAGAGAGAACGCTGCCTGGACTTTGACGCTGGGAAGACAGCAGAAGTCAAGGAAATACCGCGAACACCTCAAGAAGAAAAAACCATGGAAAAGGAAGACAACAACACTGTAAGCAAACATAATGTACTCCTCTGTTTTATCGATCTTTAACGACTTCTACGGCTTCATTGCGAACTCACAAATTGATCAGCTTCCAGTTGGCTTGACAACTCAATGGGCAGAGCACTGCAACGGTATCACAGGGGTCATGGGCTCGTATCCCGTTCAAGCCGAATTTTTTTAAAGTGTCCCTGTGATCAAAAAAACCACTTCCTTTTTTCCTTCAGATTTTGAAAGTGTGTTTGCTAAACACCTGACTGGCAAAATTTTGAGCTTTGATTTTTATCCAAAGGTCGTTTACTTTTAGTGTAAGTTTTGGATTTCACGGTCCGCTATTACTCACGTTCAAAAATGACCGATTGGACGTCAGAGGGTTGGATCCAGGGAAAAGTGACGTCAGAGGCTCACTAGCTTAGAATTTCAGCGTGTGAACGCAGATTATTATATAGGCAAAGCATGAGTTTAAAAGTCTCAAAGCCCAAAACCCCAGTGCTGCATATTAATTGTGCGGCGTACACACGTATTGCATTCTTAAACTAGTGAGCCTTTGACGTCATGTTCTCCTCGATCCAGCTCTCTCAAGAACATAATAATAACATGTTAGTAATGGCGGACCATTAAATAGGAAAATTACAGTTAAAATAAAGAGGTGTCTTTTTGAAATGATTGCTTAAAACGTGGGTCACTTAGTGTTTTGTTAACATAGTTTTGAAATCCAAAGAAAAATATGAATTGATTTTTTGGTCACAGGGGCACTTTAAGGCTTTCCTTTGTATCGTTCAAAACTGCAATGATCTAACTTAACTTAATTGTTTCATTGCCGCAGTTCAAATAAACCTCTTTCCAAAATGGCAATCATTTTAGTAAACTTTTGTTTGCTTGTAAATTATCCCTTCTTGCCTCATTCAAGGTTAAATATTCTTTTGAATTTTAAGTTTAATTAAGAACTAGGCAAAAAGGGCTACTTCGCTAGAAAACAAAAGAATACCAGAAAGGTGGCCATTTTGGAATACATACATTGGGTAGAGCGAAATTTCCGCGCTGTTTTCTTGTTCAAATCTTCATTTCCTTCTGATGTTTAGGGTTAGGTTATGTGCTACGTCTATTGTAACCAATTTACGGAACTGTCCAGCAAGGGAGTGGTTACAGGTGGTCGTTACAAATCCGATTTATAGACAAGGACATGTACATTGAAATGCAGGTTCAATAGATGCATAAATTAAATGTGAATTTACGTCACATGCACAATGTACTGTTGGCGCTAAAGCAGTTGTGCGTATCCATACGTAATCTCCTGCTTCAACGTGATTACATAGAATCAGTTCATTCTAGCAAGAGAATGGTAAACGTTGTTACACACTATCCATTTGTTGGTAATGCTTCATTTCAATCAAAACTACTTAAGCAATTTTGCCACAAGATCTGTGGGACACGAAAAACAGTATATTATATCGTCACTCTCCACAAAATAGATCATGTCCGCCGGAAGTTCGTCAGCGCTGTGGTATTTCCTCTCCTCATTCAAGACCAAATTTGTTGATGTGAATTGAACGAATTTTCGAAAAGGGGCTGGATTCAGTTCGGAATGGCCTGTTGACCAATAACAGCCCCTCACTGCAATCAATCACTCGAATCTTGAACTGCAATCAATCACAATCAGTCACATCTGACGCCTCACTGACTGTCAGTCGGCTCCTTTGAGTTACATGCGCTTTTTCAGTCACGAGCCTATTGATGTGTGGGTTTCCCCGTTCTGGTTAATTGAAAGGTAATTAATATACACTTAAAGGAAAACTGTCACGAGAAGCGCATGCGCTAGCGTCTTGTGAAAACTTGAAAAGTGTTAGGTTAACTTTTTTCAAGTTGAATCGACAAATTCAAAATGGTGTCCACTGGGGAGGGCCATGGTAGACAAAGGAGAAACTCCTGCGAATATACGTGACTCACGCGTGAATCCATGATGGCGGCTAGAATTTTCCGTGAGCTCGAGAGCAAACAAACTCGAGCATGCGCAGCTCATGACAGTGCCCCTTTAAGAGCTCAGTATCACTGACAATATTTTCAAATCGTTTCTTTGTGGAGAGTGGTTTCAGCAGTATTTGTTCCCAATAATTCACAAGCAAGTGTTGGCGAACGAATCGAATCAAAGGAGACGCTTGAAAATTGAGCTGCCAGGCTGGTTGCGTGGGAGACATTAGGGAGCTTAAGCACGCCCGTTTTTGAGACGCGGACGGCAACCGGAAGTGAATATTTCGCTCGCCAGGATAGAGGTCTCTCCCAGATTTTTAATACTGCAAAGATACTTTGCGGTATAAATGTGGTTGTGTGAAGACAAGTTAAAAGAGAGAACAACTCAGTTCCGGTTGCCGTGCGCGGGTTTCCGAATTACTTACCGACTTCCTGTCAAACTGCCATTGTTTTGAAAGCGACCAATCAAAAAAATAGTTCAAGTCCATTATCCCAGAGTCTTTCCGGGCGCTCACCTACTGATCAAAAAGCCCGAGGACTCTGGGTACGAGATTTATCATCCACCAATCAGACCCTTTCCAGGCCAAATACAGCAGACAGAATGAATTATATTTGGAAACGGTGGATGCGAATATGTTCTTTCTATCGGCGTGTCATCTATTTATTATTATTATTATTATTATTATTATTATTATTATTATTATTATTATCATCATCATTATCATCATCATCATCATCATTATTATTATTATTATTATTATTATTATTATTATTATTATTATTATTAGAGCGTTTTAAAGTTTAAAACAAAAGTGAAGGGTAGGCGGTAGAGAGGCGGAACCATCAATGCATAAATAAAATCTGAGTTTGCGTCACATACATGACCGGTGTTAGCAGCGGAAATCGTGCTTAGTACTTCTGAGTGATATAAGACATTCCACTCAATGACGAGGCTAGTTGGACTAATTAGCGTAAAGACAAGAAAATCATTTATCGGTTGCCATACATCAACAGGCACTGCGTGGGCTGAACTGAAACGGGAACGCAACTGTGTGTTCGTTCCATTGTCATTAACTGAACCGGGTTAACGCACCACTACCCATCCTATTTAGATACCAGAATCAGCTGGTGTTAACAAGACTGTATGGCTGAGACGCTTCGATCAGAGTGGGGCTACATAACTGGGGTAAGTACCTCTTGGTCTTTCAGTGAATTTAGGCCATCGCTTAACTGCTGCTATTTCGTTCATCAACATGGAAATACTGGGATCAATAGCTGTTATTACAGTTGAGCCCACGGGTAAGCCGTTTGAGTTTCAGAAGGCGCCCAAACGAGGTTTTCGGGTCAAAACAAGAATTTCTTATAGAAGGTCTGTCTGATATCCTGACTTTTTACTGTTTCCTTCGCCTTGTTTTCGAGTAATTTGAGGTTTTTCTGAGCAAATTTTATCGTGGAAAGTATGGAAAGGCACTTTATAGGATATGCATGTGTTTGTAGGCGACGTGGTAGCGTTATACTCGTAACCATGTCAACCCACGGTTTCATAAAACAGAGACTGATATTTCGATACGCACAATTTATTTCGGACCTCGCTGGAACTTGCTGTGGCAATAAAAAACTTGAACTCTTCGATTCGAAACAATAGAGGTTTATGAACTTGAATTCCTTAAGCCGTGTGGCTGAGAGTTCTTGAATATTCTTATGTGGTTAGAACTAGCTAGAACTTAAAAGAGAAAAAACAATACTACCTTTAACAACATTCTAAACTGTGATACAAGGCTGATCACGCAGTGAATAAAAACCGAAGAAAGAACAAATAAAATGCACTTCACCAAACGATGAGATTAAAAACCTTATTCTGTACAAAACTGGAAAATTCTGAACTTACTCTAGTCTCCCAGCTGTGAATGTTTCCTTACATTTTGATCCGTGAGAGATGATCTCTAGCCTTCCAGTTGATGTGAGAGCTATAATTGTAGGTATAATTAATCAAATAAGTTACTTTTCAAGGAAAACAACGACTTGTTTCTCGGTACAACATGCAAGAAACGTGAGACCTTATGAATGACAAAAGTATTAAATTGTCACGAAAGCTGATTATTGGGCGTGGAAAACTCAGAAACAGTGTTAACTTAAGTAACAACCTCAAATGTTCGAAACTATCGTTGGCAGCTTCCATTATACTGCGTGTTTACCCAAAAAATATCAAATTTAATTTTGATCTCAAATTTATTGTACGGGTCAAACATTTTATTCTACGCACGAGTTGTCATAACGCACGGGTTACCTATTCGCATGCAGTTGGCTCATAACACAAAGGAAGTGATTGCTTAAGTAATTCCAATAACTAATTACACTTCTATGGCATCGTTTCCTTTCCCCACATCAGTACTTTCGATTGTTTCAATAACAATGGAATTAGTTGCGGTGACATGACAGTTTGCCCATGCGCACAGAAGTGAAGCTACAGTTGAACATTACAATGGTATCGTGACCCGAGCTACACGTGTGGATTCCAGTGTAGAATTTTTTTTATTATTGAATCATGAATTTACAAGTCGGACCTTAAGACGCGTTAATTTATTGAATTGACCCCCGGTTAGTTATCACCACGTACGGCTTGTATATAGTGAAGCAACAATGTACTCACTACCCTGAGAGCCAGATGTTATTTTTCTGGTTTTGGGTTGCCAGGGTATTTGCTTACTGAATAGAACCCAAGTTATTCCATTTTACAAGTGACTATGGAACCTCATATTGAAAGCAACGGAAATTGTACTAAAATACACAAAATATTGTGAGCTTGATTAACTTCAGTTGAGAACATCTGCTGGTAACCAGTCGAGAAACAAGGATTGTACTCAAAGAATCTGCAAAAGAAGTAGTTGTTATTCACGGTTCACTGAGCCGTGGATAGTTTGGGTTTTGAATATAACAAACAAGAGAACAAATAAAAAAGCAAAGACTGGTTTATTTAAGTTACATCGCATTTAAAATTGAATTTTGAGTAACTCTTACAGAACAATAATAATTTAAAAATAATAGGGGACAGCTATTCTTAGAGTTATTTTCATAGAGTTATGTCGTAGAGTTAGAGATTTTAGACTGGCAAAATCCTGAATTCAAGATTTTGGAGTTCAAGATTTATCTTGAAGTCAGGATTTTGGCAGTCGTTAACTCTAACTCTAAGTCATAACTCTACTGAAATAACCCCATTGATGGTTAACCTCAAAATAATACAACCATAAATCCGTTAACTTGATTTATTTCAAAACAATTCCTACGTATTCTTAAATAGCATGGCTGGCTGCATGTATTCGGAAGCAGATTACAAAGCTTGTTATTCTCGTTCTTACTTATAGACTCAAAAAGCTGATATATTAACAACTTTTCGTTCTCGCTCAAAATTTACAAAATGCAAGAGTACTGTACTTTCAAAGGCCGAACGACAGCGGAGCAGTTTTGCAAACATTTGAGCGGATATAACACTTACATGTATGTATTTTCACGTTGCAATTGAAAAGCAGAATCTTTGGTATATAATGAATGATATTTGACGACAATGAAAATTTCTTTAAAGCCATGATATGCTTTGCAGGTAATCGTCTTATGTTCCTGCTCAAATACGTGCTGGTGTTTCTACTATACATAAAATGGTATTCTGCTGAGTTGACATGAGCGAGCTCGTTAACTTCAGCATTTACGCCCCACGTGAAAATCAGAACATTTTTTAAAACATGTATCACAATCTTCCAGTCTGCACCAGGGTAATGCTTTGCGTAAGAAATCGTCAAAGACCGGCATTTTTAAAAATAATAATAAACCAAAAGAAGCTTTACTTTCACCTCGTTCAACGAGAGTTTGATCCAAAATGCTTTCTTTGCTAATTGCTTTTATGCTAATTGTCAAATAACAATCAGTTGGGTGTAAAATCAGATATCAGAATAACATGATAACAATACAGATGATGCAATCTAAAATCTAAATTACTTGAGTAGGGCCATGATGAACAAAAGAAAATTATAAATTATGACGATGATATTTTCTCACCCCAAACCCCATTCAAATCGATTGAAAATTATCTCAGTAATTTCTAATGATGTTTTCAGAGAAACCGTACTATGCAAGACATTGAAGCGACGAGTTCCTTGCGAAAAATATACCCTTGATGTTTTTCATGCACGTGGACCTTTTTCACCAATCCCCGCTCATTCCACGAGCCCGTGTTGGATGGGAAATGGTAAGTAGCCAACGAGGCGTGTAGCACCAAGGTTGGCTATAAGTGATCTCGTTTCATCCAACAAGGGCGAATGGATTAATTGTTTTGCCCCGATGAAACTTGGTTTCTGTATCTTGTAAACAACACATTACCCAACTCAAAAATCCTTACTTACGATATACTGTCTACAGCACACTACTTACGAATTTTTTATGACCTTGCCTTGTATGTAGACATATTATTAGACGAAGAGTGAAGTGATTCTCGCACTTTAGCTGGACAAATTTAGCAATTGTCTATACAGTCAGGAATTTCGAACCACGTTGGAGCCACCTTGGCGATAAAAACCCTAACTAACCGTAAAGTAACGGCATTTCCCAGGGTCTTCTCAGCTTTTCGAGGGAAACCCCGGGATCTCCCATTGGATTCTGCATTTTGATTGGTTCATAGATTTGCACTCATTAAGCCAAATGTCGATGATTTAAACATAGTTTTTCCCAAAATCAGAATAGCAGCGTGGCCCTATGATTGGAATGCTGGATTTACACAGAAATGTTTCGCATTCAAATCCCGCTCCGTCTACCAACGATGTATTCGTTTTCGGTGGTCCCAAATTCACCTCCACCACGTCTTGTAAAAAGCCCGAACTGGTTTCTCTTTCCAGTTCGGACTCTTCACCCCCCGGGGGTGGGAGTAACTTTATTTATACACGGTAAATCCTTCTGCAGAGATTATAAAAAGATAAAAGATAAAAATTATAACTATTTAAACTAACTAACCTAAAATACTATTAACTAAATACTAAAAGCTGCTTTACAAGGATGCCGTGTAAACCTCATTAAAAACTGTGGTGAAGTAGATAAAATTTAAAGTCACGTAAAGATGTTGCTGCACGAAGGTCACTGAATAGGCTGTTCCACAACCTGGCTTGGTTGTAAGAGAAACCCTTCTTTGAATAATTGGTGCGGGGCTGCGGAAGAGCCAATCTATTTTCATTAATCCTTAATCGATATCATGTTACGTCGTTTCAAAAAACAAATCTAGAACTCAGATATTCAGGGGTCATCCCATGTAAAGATTAGATTTGTACATCATAACAACAGCTGATTCCAATGTTTGGTATTTGAGTTTATGGGATAGCAAATTGTCGGGATTTTCGGGGCAAGAAAATTCTGGCTTGGCGGATTTAAAAGTGGAAAGATTGGTGGTAAAAAAAGGTTGTTACAGAAAGAACTGTAGCGTTAACTTGTTGATTTAATAATTACTAGTCGCGTTAGATTCCATCACCTCATTTTCTCTTGACTCCCTTTTGAAATTACAATTGAAAAGACTTCATGTAAGGTTTATGCAGAAAGTGACTAAGTTGGGGTTGCTAAAATTACATTTATCCAAAAGTGACTAAGATGGGGTCTGTAATTGGCCATAAAATAGACTATGAAGGGGTAGGGGCTCTCGACATTGTTCTCTGTGTTTATTTGAATTCATTGTTGCTTTCTATTCATGGCCCCACAAGCGTCAAACTTTAAATATCGCCGTGTATAAATGAAGGTTCTTTACTTTTCTTTCTTTGCTAATTGCAAAATCTAGATCTCCTGACAATCGCCAAAGGAAGTGTTCCTTTGTCTTGTTCCATTCTGCCAGCGTTCAAATTGTAATTTTTGAGCTCTATCACGGTCTGAAGTATTAGCCGTCTTCTCGCCCAAACCCGCCAAAGGGGCAAGGCGTCTCTCTCGCCCGCCTCGTCCCTTTGACGCTTTAGACTTTAAGCTCTACTAATCTGAAATTCGTTTTATATCTAGCGACCTGTGAACAGACGACAAGAAAAGGTTAAACCTGCATTTCCTAAGTTGTCCTTGGATCACGCATCCATAAAACCACGGTATGATGTATTGGTCGTTGGTTCAGGCTATGGCGGCTCTATTGCAGCTAGCCGTTGTGCCAGAGCTGGCCAAGCTGTGTGCCTACTGGAGCGGGGGAAGGAGTGGCGACCTGGTGAATTTCCTGAGTTGTTTCGTCATGCCTCAAAGGAAATCCAAGTTCATCTTGGTGGAGAGAAAACTATAGGTAACATACTTAACTGTCAGACTACTGTATAGCTGCTCTGAATAAATATGCTTGTGTCTCCCTCCCTAGAGTATTTCCCTCTCCATATCATTTCCAAACCATGACGGCTAAAATGGGCTCTTTGCAGGTTAGTGATCACATGGTTCGAAAACCGCCATACTGGGACGTAAATTGCCCACTGGGACATCTAAAACAACGAAAATTTAAATTATCTTGCTTTGTTTTAGATGTCCCAGTGCGCAATTTGCGTCCCAGTATGGCGGTTTTTTTACCATGTGATCACTAACCTGCAAAGGGCCAATTGTTTACTATTTCCTGTTCACCTTTCTTGTTCTCTTGTTTTATACATCTCTTCAAAGCGAAATTATCTAATGCTTTTGGAATTTAAAAAGACAGGATTTGATTTTACATGTTCATACATATACGACAGTGCAACCTAGCTTATTAAACAAGCGCAGTTCTGCTTTATGAACGAAGGATAAAACAGAATTTGAATTGATTTTGTCTTTGAGTACTAAAAATGAAACGAAATCAACTCTGTAGGTGACCTTTCGCCGAAGTCCAAATGCCATTAACTTTGATTTCTTGAAGTTGATAGATAACTTATTAGATTGGCACTAATGAAAAAGCAACTCAGAATGTAACGCCGGTTTCACAAAGAAAAATATCATATTTATGGGCAAAAGGAGATATTAGTATCGCCGGGATGTAGAATAAAGTCTAAGAAATTTGACACAATACATAAGTCATTTACATTTATAAGAAAAAGGAGGGGAACCCCGAGGAACCCCGTATCGCATCTGATAAGAACACGAACAATGACCGTCAAATTCAACAAATTGTTGCCTGTTTCTAAGATAGCTACAAGACCAGTTCAGGGCAGAACGTCGAACACCATAATACTGAAGTTAGTCAACTTTTCATAATAATAGAGCCTAATTCCCAAAAGACTTTTCGCTGTTGTTCCGTGTACACTAACATGACCGCCTAGAAGTTAGGTGCAAGCTAATGATAGCAGATGAAATTTTGTCGTACAAATAAGTACAGTAATTTTTCCTAAAGCCAAATTTACTGTCAGAAGGAATGTCAAATTTGTTAATAAATTTAAGAAGATGGATATATATCAATTTCTCTCAGATTTTCGAAATTGGTGGTAGGACAGACAATTTGACTTATTTTTGACTATCCTAAAATGAATTTGTTGAAACCTAGTGGCTGTTTGCCACGAAATGAGCGATCAATGCACTCTTGATATAATTGACGGTTGTTTAAACAGTACTCAACATTATAATGCGAGGTTGAAAAAATGTCGATATCAAGCGCCATTTCATTAGGTATCACGTGTTTACTTATCGATATTTCTTTGCGTCCATGAATGAACCAAATACCATCGAGTAAGAAGCAAAAGAAAGCTAAAAGTGACATAAATGCACACTTTTGGCCTCTTGAATACTTACTGAAGGTTTCATGACCATGATGAATCATCACCATTATCTTCATACAGTGTTTATTTCCTTCCGTTTTGCAGCTAAGGCTGAATTATACGAATGGGGTCAATACTAGAATTTATAATATTATGAATACTTATATGAATGGTTTCTTGAATAGAAGTGATCATAACAGATTGGCGCGCAAAAGTCATCAAATAGAACAAAAAAGCTGCTTCAGTCGCCTATTAGTTAAGTTATACCTAATAAGAGCTTCTAAAGCCGCTGTTGCACTAGG
>NC_090878.1:1278641-1291141 GCF_036669935.1 Montipora foliosa | reverse complement strand
ACATTCAAACCACTTGGTAAATCACTTCACTGACTGCTGCAATGAATGCCAGACGTTTTCATGTTTACTTTATTAAATTAATCATTGAATATAAGTTTGCCTTTTTTACGTCACCTCCTCGTGATGCATGTTTGAGGACTGCCAAGCAAACGTTAATGAGCCTACCATAGTAATGTGAGAACTGGGCCTTTAGTCAAGTTACTCTTTATAAGCAATATAGGACTTTTTCCGTGTTTACATAGCCTCATCTAAACACGAGGGTGACTTGGGAAAATTCAAGACAGTTATGCAATCTCGAGATGGTTTTAATAGCTGTCGAGAATTCTCCCAACCCCGCGAATGTTTAGATGAGGCTATGTAAACATGGAAAAAAGCCCTCTATTACTTTTATAAAATATTTCTCAAAAATAATTCGACAAATAAAGGAAACTGCTGGGTTTTTTTTTCTTCTTGCTTGAAACAGATTTTGTTGATACACGCTAATATTTGCCATCTGCCATTACATGACCAATCAAAATTCGCGTGATGTCACAGCCGTGGTTACATACTCTCATCTAAACACAGCTATTAACCAATGGGAGTGCGCGTACTATCCTAATTATTTTATTCAAAAAAAACCTCTAAGCAAGTACTCTTCATCCGCGATCCACCATAGTTAATAGAGAGGAATGGTTTGGAGGCCCGGCAAATATCAAAGGAGCAAACAAAAATGTCAAGATATAGGTTGGAAAGTCCACGACCGAGCACAATCTTTTGTTTTGCGCTTATCGTGACTATGCAAGAATCACGTAACCAACACGTTTCTGTTGGTTAGTTCCTCAGTACGGAGTAAACAAATATTGTGTTTTGTGCACGGTCAAGGCCAAAAAAGAGCACAAAAACCTACAAAAAAAAAACGTTTTCGGGTTTCATAACCATTCCCGTCTATTAACTATGGATCCACCAATAAGTCATCATCACTTCTCTTTTTGCAAATTCATATTATTCATACTTCTTTTAAGCTTTTGATATTACAAAAGTCGCTTCACTCCCTGGATTATTAATATAATATATGGGCATTTTCTGTTTTTTGTTTGTTTATATATGAACTGTGGAGAGAATCAAATTAAGATGCTGATCTCGTCGCAGTTATTAATTAACATTACTTTCAAATGCAGTAATTAAACGGTACATTAATGACAAAAAGCGTTTGGCCCTTTGGGGAATAACTAATTCTGTGCAAAAAAAAATGATTGCAAAGAGAATCACGAGATCTTCCTGATTTTACTTACTTGACCAGGGCTATTTTCCTGCTAAGTAAGCAAATAAGAACTTTGGAATTTCAGAACCTAACGATCCAGTTTCAGGTAGTGAACAACAGGGTAATCCATCTTCACCATCTATTTGTGGTAATGAGTCAGTTGCAGTCAGGAGTTCTTGACATTGAACTAAAGAGAAAGGAAAACTTAAAGTTAGCTATTTTCATTTTTAACGATCGCGAGCACTTACAGGCTGCAGCAGGTTTACTTGCTATTGTACCCTTAGGATTTATTTTTACTAAAGTGACAAGAGAATGAAGAGTGCGTTGCGAAAACATGACACCTTTTCTTGTTCACAGATAAGACTAGCTTTGTCAAACAAAAGCCAGGAATTCGATTCACTGAGAAGATGGTCGGGACATATGAACCATTAAAAAACAGGGGGAAGCATACACCATGTGAATTCACTCTGACCATTGATTCTGATGATGTTGAGCGCATGCTCAACTGTGATCCGTTGCACTCAGCAACGATTTCCGGGACAGTGATGTGTCTTGCCTTATCCTCTGCTCCACTGTCGGTTTTTGAAGGTAGGTTTAATAAGCTCAGCTCATTTTATAAGGAGAAATTGGAACTTCCTGGGTCTATACCATACTTATAAGCCCCGAACAAGGAGAACAAAAAATGGCTCACGCTGCATGGCTTCCACCCCCTAGTAAAATAGCCATGTACAGGCAGATAGCACGACCCCTTGCATGCTGTCTTAAAGGGGAATACTGATCAGACTATAATTGTGCGGGACTCTGAGACCTTAATCAGTATACTTGGCTATTTGGCCATTTACGACTTGGCATGGGTTGTTAGCATGGTTTGTTGGTAAACCTTTAGACATAGGCGCCTGTGAAGATTGTTTTCCAGGTTTGAAAGTCCCTGAAAATGAATTAAATTACATTTCCAGGGGCACCCAATGACCAATTTGTTGTAAATTGTATTATTATACCCCAGTTAATGAAAATAAATGTTATTAAGGCATTTTCAGGTGTTTTTCAGTGTTGCTGGGAAAACATTATCTGTTCCTTTTTCCCAGCAAGACACACAAGAAATTTCCCAGCCAGCTAGATAAAATTGGTTGGTTTCCCAGCCAGCTGATCAAATTTATTTCCCAGCAAGGAATTCCGAGCGCTTTCAAATCCCTCGATCCAAAACGACCGAACAAAAGCGACAAAACCGGGACAAAACAGGTTTTTTCCGCAAGCGCAATCACTCTGACCAGCCGTCGTATGTTTGTGACTACTCTCTGGGAGAGGGAACGGGTTCTTTTTTTTTTTTTTTCAGTCTTCAGAGTTTCTACAGCCAGCTCGGGTTGAAATGCTAGAAAAAGTCAGTAATCCCCAGGCAAAACCTCTATCAATAACAAAATTTCCCAGCCAGCTAATCGTAACATTTGTATTTTTGCCAGCCAGCAAGATTCCTCTAGGGAACAGATAATGTGAGGAACAGATTCGTTGGGTGCCCCTGCATTTCTCCATGATATAATCGTAAATTCACAACAAGCTCGGATAAAACAATAGCTGCAAGTATAAAGTGTAGTGATTAGTGGCCATAAAAATGATGGAATACAGTCACTGTGCTTTTAAAATAAATGGCAGTGATGAATTAAATTGAATTTCTCCTTATTTTCTTACATTTCCAGCAAGCAACGATCAGACAATTACTAAGAATATATAGAGTGTAGTAACGTGGGCTCCTAAAAGTCAACTTTTTTCTGGACAATCTCTTCTTTTTTTTCCTTGACCTCAGTACGTTGTGCTTATTTTGCTGTCAGATCTTTCCTTTTCTCGTTTGTAGCAATCAGAAACCATCATCTTCATTCATGCCACAGGTCACTTCCGGCTGTTTAGTACCAGTAAAGACCACGTGGACACCAAGGAAATGGTCTACAAAATGACTCTCATGGGAGACTTTGGCAGAAAGTTTTACTTTGAAGGTGTCAAATACGTCCACAAGGACCACTTTGGGGAAACGGGTTTGAAGGATACTACAACTTTGTTTGTTAACATCTTCCAATCCCGCCAGACAGATCCCTTGGGTAAAGCCACACTCTACATAACCGCACATAACTTTGCCAAGCAACTTGCGACAATGGAGATCACAAACACACGCAGCAAACTCGAGAAGTTGCGGTGGATGGCACGTTTTGGCGCATTCTTTGCCAAAACTATTTGGACAGTTTACGGCCCAGTTTCATGTTGTGACGCATACTTCAACACTGACGCGCCGCCCAGGAAGAAAAGGCCCCTAAATCTTCACGGCTGCATCCCTGAAGCCTACAAATGCCTCACTGAGGACAAGGTGAGCTACAAGTAACCACTGAACCGTGTATTATAGCTCCCTTTTGAGGAGACTGGGTTTGGAGACTGTGTTTGCTTATTGTGCGGATTGCTTGTTTTTCCATTCACAACCGCACACAACAGTTTATTTGATTTTGTTGTTCGTGTCACCCAAAATTTCCACACTGGTTTGTGCTTACCAGTTAATCTTAACCAAACATCCTTTTCCAAATTGAGCTATCGTAAGGGCTGCATTACTAAATAGCATTGCAACCAGAGCTTGCGGACAGACGATTTTGCCGGTTTAATTATTCATTCATAAATGGCTGGCATGCTGCTGCCTTTCGAACCATGTTAAAAACCTTGAACATGTGAACAATAGAATAGAAGTTCATTTAAATTGCAGTTTGGAAGAATTTGTGTTTTTGGGCTTGTTACTATTCCTTTTTGGAGTTTCTTATTTGTAGCTTCGTGTCTCAGTTGCTTCCTTTGAGCCTTGTATGTGTTTCTTGGTTAATGCTATTATTTTCAAGGGCCATCCGAGATTGGCTCCCCAGACTTCAAATTCGCAGTTTCCAGCAGTTTACAGTAAGAATAAACAAGACAAGACAAGGGGCCGACCGAAGTCGAAGGCAACCCGAAGGCTCCTTTTTCTTAGCTTCTACAGTAACTAACGACATCTACCGTAACTCACTGCAGGGGTGGGCGCCACTCCTAACCCGATGCATGCACAACTTGTCCCCAGCAATACCGGTACTCACTTTACCCACCACGAATGGATGGAAAGCTGAGTGAACTTTGGAACGCACGAGCTGGGATTCGAACCCGGAGCGCTGAAATGCAGTCCGCGAGCGATATCCACTACGCTACGCGCGCTCCTAAGAAATATATGTTATTATTAAATTCTCAACCTCGGATAATGCATTTCGCGTGCTCTGATTGGTTCACTCAATCTCGGTTATCAGCTCATATACCTTAATTTGACCTTATATGGTAAATGATTGCGCTAAGCGTTGCTAAACTAAATTTTTTTTCGCCGGAAAGCGAAATTTTTCTGTGAATAAAGCCAAAAAAGAAAAGAAACTTTTTTGTGGAAAGTCTGGATCAATTTCGACGTTAAGAAGTACGCGAAAAGGCAAGAAATGTTTTTGTGATGAGCCTACGTCTGTCTGACCACCAGGTATTACACAACGTCGCATCTTCATCAAGTTTTCTCCATTTCGCTCAGACTTTCTCTCTTTTTTCGCTCGTATTTCGTACTTCCAAATATTTGGAGTTTAAGGAATTTAATAAAACAATTATTCCATTCGCGCTTGTTGGATATGAGACTGGTTATAGCCAACTCGGCGCTACGCGCCTCGTTGGCTATTTACCATCTCATATCCAACGCGCGCTCATGGAATAATTGTTAATTCACCGGCTGGGAGATCCGTATAGGGAAAAACTCTGCCCGAGGTCATGAGTACGGCCTAAGGCCGCAGGCCGAGGGACGTATTCAAGGCCGAGGGCATTGTTTTTCTCTATACGGACCGACCTAAGCCGGTGAGTAACTTATTTATTTTTTCTGTTTTTTTTTTTTTAATGAACACTGTAAACAAGTTTGCAAAAAGTCTTTCTAAGCGCTCTACGTCGTACTGTTGCAGTTGAAATTTATAAATGAAAAAAAGCGCTCCGTTCTCAAACCTCAAAGAAAAATGATACATTAACGATAGAACAGAACTTCAAATATCTCTTGGTGCAATAAATATGAAAAACAAACAGTGATAGTCTTGGCAAGCACAGAGAAGTGAGCTAAACAAACTAAACAATTATGTTTGAAAAATTCGCACTTATTTATTTTTTCTGTTTTTTTTTTTATGAACACTGTAAGCAAGTTTGCAAAAAGTCTTTCTAAGCGCTCTACGTCGTACTGTTGCAGTTGAAATTTATAACTGAAAAAAAGCGCTCTGTTCGTAAAGCTCAAAGAAAAATGATACATTAACGATAGAACAGAACTTCAAATATCTCTTGGTGCAATAATTATGAAAAGCAAACAGTGATAGTCTTGGCAAGCACAGAGAAGTGAGCTAAACAAACTGAACAATTATGTTTGAAAAATTCGTACAAACAGGGGAATAATTTTCTACGTATTAAAATGCTTTGTCTTGTTGCAAATAAAACGAAATTTCTTAAAACAAGAGGAACAAATTTAGTGTAAAATACGCAAACATCTGTCTCTGCCTTCATATCTTACTATTACAAGGATTCATCTTTGTTCTCTGTCAAGTCCTTCAAAAATCAATGCACAACTTAGAAAACTACTCAAGAAAAACTTGTTGACATTAGTTCATATGTAGGCGATGCTTTTGTTTGTCTATTTTAGCTAGGAATCCGTTTATAGCTAGGAATCCGTATATTCTTAAATAGAGCAATATAAAACGAGATTAGAAAATAGAACTCCAAAGAAAATAACGGATGTCAACCGAAAACCCGAGTTCCAAAAATTTACTTTAAGTTCAACGGCGTGTCAATAGTGCAAGAAACCCACCAACTCGAAAACAGCAAACCATGTGAATACTCTCCTTTTTGAAGAATAACCAGGCATTTCATTCCATTGCATTTCCATTGTTTTTCCTTCTCTTTGCAACGGTTAGTAAGCGAAAACTTGCATTTTAACAGGTGCAATCCAATGTTTCGTCGCGCCGTAGTAAAAACATTTCAATTAGCCACGACAGTTTCAACACGGAACAGATTTCGGACCGTGGTCCGTACCGTAAAAAGATGGACCGGCTACGAGCGTGCGATTAGTCAACAAGATTCAAGGATTTAGGATTCCGGCCCGCTATGATGCTTCAAAAAAAAAAAATCCAAAATGGCTTGAATTTTAATATTATGTTGGTTTTGTTTTGTTTTTCTTTTTTTTTTTTTTTTTCAAATTAGCCCTCTTTGCCTCGTCCTCGAGCTCAAAAAAAGGAACTTTCTTCGACGAAGAATGTTAAGCTGGCGGTGATTTTAAGTTGGAGTAAGATGTATACTTTAATGGATCGAAACTACCACTCTGTATGCCTCTTCATACCGAAATAGTGGTATTAAACAATTACCTAATCGTTGGTGAACAAGCCATGATAAATCTCTTGAAATTATAGGTTGTCATAGCAACAGTATAACTTGTTGAACAGTCATCAGCGTGTCGAGATCCAACATTTTTCAAGGTTTTGAAAAGATTTGTGGTGAGCCAGTTAAAGGCCAAAGTTCGACAGTTAAATTTAACGTGGTTCTGAATTTCTTCCCAAATTTTCTTTAACTGGGCCAAAACTTGCAAATCAAAGCGCGGGTTTTGTTAAAGTTACAGAAGGGGTGTTTCTAAAAGGCCGGTCGGTATGGTAACCTATCTTCAGATCTTAATCAATGATTAGGCATTTCAGTTTGATAAAGTACCAGCGTATATAGTGTTATAGTGTGATCCAACAAAGTGAAAGTGATGGAGACCTGTGTAAAAGTCTTTTAAAGGTAAGACCTAAAAATTTGAATGTTGTGTTATTACAGTTCGAAATAGCCTTGACACGCTACAATGGTGGTTCCAAGGGCCCAGTTGTACTGTTTCATGGGGTTGGAGTCAGCAGTGGAATGTTTAGCCTGGACACCATTAACACAAATCTTGTGGAATACTTGGTACAGCACAGGTACGTAACCGAGTGTGCCTTGCGTATCAATCACTGCGAGAGCGCGAGATAGCCGAAATGTGCGTGGAAAGGATTCCGGATTTTTGGCGCTTCCTCGGGGGCGCAACTTCTAGCGCCCCGCCCCATTTTGTCTCAATCCTGGCACAAGGCGACTAGTTAAACCAAGTCTCAGGACACAACAAACAGAAGTCTTAGAAGATATTGGATGGTAGCCAGGGCAGTAGCAAAAACCGATGCGGGAAGGAAGTAAGGAGTAATCTTTTGCCCAAGTTCTCTTCTGGTTCTGTTTCCCGCTCACAATACTTTTCGAAAAAGTATTAGAAGTTTAGAAGCCCGTTTTCCTTGCAACATCCGAAGGACTGAAACAGTCTACAATGTTTCGAAACAGGAGTATATCCGCTACACTATGCCTAATTCGCGATCGACTCCGGAGTTGAATGGGAGTGGTAGGTCCAATCAAGGTTTTTTGGTTTCACATTTAGTTACTCAACGAGGCGATCAGATTTCCTCGAGAAAATTTCTTCCCTTCTGTGATTGGTAAAGGAATAATTGTTAGGATTTACTGAACAACTTACCGGAATAAGAATAATGTTGGACGTAACGATGACGATGATGATGCTGATGATGAGGATGATGATGATGATGATGATGTTGATGATAAGAAAGCCATTGTGGTCACAAAAGACATCAAGGTACAGTGACAAGCTGCTAATCAAAAATCAATTATAAATTTCTTTTATACCTGGTTTCTGTTACCAGGTATGATGTTTGGCTTGTCGATTGGCGCACTTCATGTAACCTGCCCTCAATGGTACGGAGGGATTACACACTGGACGATTGTGCAAATTATGACTACCCAGCCGCTATCAACAAAGTGATCGAGATCACTAAACAGGTGAGTTTACTTCAATTCGTGTACTGTGAAGTTTTATAGCAATTTATTAACGAGTAAGGGACACTGAACAAATCATGAAATTGGGAAAAATGCAAAGCGGAGTAGAAACGGACATTCGTCATAAACGCAGACAGTCTGCTTGCTAACCACGCAGCAAATCACCAAGCGTAATAATGGTAAACTAAAGCGATCACGAAATTACTTTCAACACTCAATTGAAAACTGCTACAACGTGAGAGATTTCACACAAAAAATGTCCTTTGAAAAGAACCGCTTTTATAACTTTTTCCATACAAATCATCGAAACAAAATAATAATAATACGTGACCTGCTAATCGCCCTTTCTCGCAGTCGGAGACTTGCTAACGGCGCGGCTCAACGAGATCGGACCGAAGGAGCTGTGCTGCCGGCTAGGCGCTCGGCTCCTGAACACGACCCATGGATGACCTCAGAGCACAGCAGCACAGCCTGATGGAATAGGCTGTGAGACGATTTTGCTGAGGGAGGAAAACCGGAGTACCCGGAGAAAAACCCTCGGAGTCAGGTTGAGATCGACTGAAACTCTGCCCACATACGATCTCGGGGCCGAGAGTTGAACCCGGGTCGCAGAGGTGGGAGGCACTGTTGATAACCACTAAGCCATCCTGACTCCCCTAATGGGGATGTGAGCTACAAACTGATGATAAAAGATTGATAAGAATTTTTCTTGCGTAAAATCCAATTAAGATGCGAGGAATGAAGTTAATTTTTCAAACGCAGGAAAATTACGCAAGAAAAAACTCAACGTTATGAAACCCTCGTTTGAAGCATTTGAATTTGTAACGCTGGAAAATTATTAGCATGCGTCGCGGAATTATGGTACTGCGGCGGAAACTGTAAAATGCTGTGCCGATGCCCAACGTCCTTCAGGTATCCATTACAAATGGTCTTTTATTCCTAAGGGAGAGTTCCAAAGCTTCGGTCTTTTAAGACCTTATTTTTAAGGCCTTTACACGACAAAGCAGAAATCGCTCACGTCTGACAAAAATGTTACTCAACGGTTCCGATAAGTTTGGCAAACAGTGAAAAGCTTCGCCCAAAGGTTCCTGACTTTGAGATTGACTTTCGTCGATTCTTTAGGAGCAGTTTGTTGATCCTTTGCGTACCGCACTGAAGGCGATTGAGGTTTTTGAGGCCACATCGAGCCAAAAATCTGTCATTGTTCACTCTAAACTGTGTGCGGGGAGAATTCTATGGTAACAGCCCCAATTCGCCCCCCCCCCCCCCCCCCCCCCCACAACTCCTCCCCGTCGTGTGCTCGGCCTCCTGGTCGAAACGCTACGGGGCAATTAGAGGCAATAAACAGGATTATTTGTTTTGTTTGCCTTCCTGTAGAAGGATGTCCAAATCATGGCTCATTGCGCTGGATCTTTGGTGTTGTTTGCATCATTGCTGTCCGGAGCGCTTGAAGGCAAAGTACGAAATGTGGTGGCCAGTCAAGTGGCTGCCAATCCGATTCCGTGTCCATTCAAAAAGATGAAAGCGGGATTGCACATTCCGGGAGTATTGGAATCTCTCGGCATTGAAGGGATTACAGTGGATACTGATGATGACGCCTCTTGGAGCGAAAGGCTCTTCAATCAATTTGTTAAAGCCGTTGATCATGTGGTCTTACCCTATGAAGAAATGTGTCGTAATCCTGTTTGTCATAGGTGAGTAAGTCAGTGTTCCATGCGAGACAGGTAGGGCCAGCAGCCTGATGGCCAACTTTCGAAAACACGAAATTGAATAGTAAACTTGAGAAGATTTTGGAAGATTCAAATGTATTGAACCCTTTGGTTCACTACTGACTCGTTGCTCACCGGCGCGAGCAAAAAAAACGCTCGTGTAGCCGCGGCTTAATGAGACTGACACGAGTGAGTGGAATTGTTTGGATAGACAGGAGATGATAAATGTATTTCTCGTTGTTTTCAAAACGCCATCGCACGTTTCCCCCTCGCCCCCCGCCCCCCTTCCCCCCTCCCCCCCCCCCAAACACAGTTCCACGACAGTTCCATTTGTACCCGAATAATCCCGTGCACATTCGTTTACTAGTTTCTAAAGTAGGGAACACATTTCTTATATAACATGCATTAAGTCTGATTTTGTGCGATGTGTACTTTAGGATCACCTTCATTTACGGCTTGTTATGGGAACATGAAAACCTCACCCCACTGACCCACGACACCCTGCATGAGTTCTTTGGTTATGTAACTGCAGAGGTCAGCAGACAACTGGCTTTGACCATGAGGAAGAGGAAATTAGTGTCGGCCGAAGGAAAAGACATTTATTTGCCTGATATGGATAAGGAGAATCGACTAGACTCACCATCTTACAGAGAGCACACAAATCGACTCAATATGCCCATCTGCTTTATTGTTGGTAAGAGTAGGAGCCCATAAGCCGGGGGGTACAACCTCTTTTTATTTGTGGCACGGCGTTTTTACGTGTTTTCACAGACCGAGCTATTTTGAGATACATTTTCACGTGAATTTAGTCTTCTCCAACAGGAACCGTGATAGCCAATTAATTATAAATCTTACATAATTAAAAAAAATTATTAGGAAATAACACGCGAGGCGGTAATGAAACATTGAGAAGAAATGAATCATATTCATCACGGGGACATTTGAACCCACAAATGACCAGCTCCCAACATCATTGGCTTCAATGAACGAAATGGAATGTGAAATGAATCATATATTAAACTGCGGATATGAAATCAAGTAAAGTTATGATCCTCGCAGTTATGAACGCAATTTTAGCAATTGCGTAGAGAGGCCTGAAAATTTCGGGACTTCAACGGGGTTTGAACAAGTGACCTCGCGATGCCGGTGCGATGCTCTAACCAACTGAGCTATGGAGCCACTGAATCGTAGGTTGGAAGGGGGTCATTTGTGGGTTTAAATGTTTCCGTTATGAATGAATCAATGAACGAAATGGTATATGAAATGAATCATATATTGATGGATCATAGCTTCAAATTTAATTTGAACTGCCATTTCGTATGTTGCAACATACATTTTTATTTCATTATTTTAAATAGGTTTTCAACTTAAAAAAAAATAACGGGATACTTTTGAAAATGTATGTTGCAACAGATCATTAAAAGCAAGGTGAACACAAACCCGGTGTGGCCATGACGTCATGCATGCGCACTGAACCATTTCACCTGGTTCTTTGGCAGCCACGGACAGCTGTTTCGGCCTTGTTAGGTCTCATCAGCATGGCATAGCCACCATAAGGGGCAAGTGTTTTTATGCACCCCTTTAAGCTGGCTGCTCCATACACCGGGTTTGATGTTATGGTATCTTCACCTTGCTTTTAACGCTGCTGTATGTTGCAGCGTACGAAATCTCAAGTCAAATTGCTTCAAATGTATTGCTTTGAAACTTTTATTACCGCCTTGCGTGTTATTTCTCTTATCAAACAACAGGAGAATCTTGCATTGTTAATTGCTTGAAAGCGTTTGGACTGGGATAGAACCTTTCGCGGTAAAACCCCGTCTAGAAATAGTACGGTCTATAAAAGCGCCGTGACATAGCCCCAGTATGGTAGTCGACGCTCCGGGTTATGGGTTCCTGTTAAAAGACATTTAGCTAATCTCTTCGATAGTACGGGCGCTATGATTGACCAATTTAGCGGACCCTCTCGATATATCTGATTTTCGGTCCCTTCTGTAAGGTACGGCTGCCTTAATTTACAGAGAGGCCGTTGATCTCAGTAAGTAAGTGGCAATTGACTATAAGCACGAATTGTACTTAAAATCGTGCAATTTCCTATACAAACCCTCTGTTATATTAAGGGGTTACTTCTAGGAAATCCCCAAGTGAATGCTTATTAAAATTAAAAATTGAACTAGGATGCTTAATTGAGCAAATGATATACATTTTCTTGCTTCCACAACAGTTACACAACAGTTAGTATGGCTTATCTTTGTTGCGAACCACATCATCAACAGTAAATAATATTTTGCCATCACATTCAAGACCAGACTTATTATAAACAATTTGCCTGCGTGACAAATTCGAAGACATTGATCCTAGACCAAGACTATGGGTTTCCGTGGCCAAGAATGTTGCAAACATTATTAGCGCGGACCTTATGGATAAAATGTGATCTCGTATCCAGCTCTCCCATTGCCAACGGGAAGGGGAATCTGGTAAAGTTTCCATTTCGAGCATGCTCAGTGGCAGTGAGGCCCGACATACGAGCCTTTCTATCACTGCGCATTTTCCTATTCTCTCTTGTGATTTCGCGGAAAACACTCAGAAAACAGGGATTTCGACAGTATTGTTGAAGAATTTTTTTTTAATGGGTAGAGGAAAGTGAGGAAACCTTTGACATATGCCAAAAC
>NC_090878.1:1258641-1273641 GCF_036669935.1 Montipora foliosa | reverse complement strand
GTCTCTCATCAAGACGTTTTCAGTGTTTGGGAAGAAATAAATAAGCTGCTGCCTTTAGGCTCACCTGTAGAATGGATCTCAAAGCCAAATACGAAAGTTCCAACCAAGAAAGAACCAAGGTTTTATAAAGTACTCGCTCAATTAGACGCGAAGACTCTCATTTGCGAGAGTCCTAATCAAACTTGCCCAATGTGTAACAGCAATATATTTCTTAAATATTTCACGAGCCTGATCTGTTACTGTGAAAAATTTGTCTTCGGACTATGGTCGCTTGACGTGAGTCACGGAGGTGATTACATCAACATACTATGTATGTTTCCGGTGACTATGCTAGATTAGGTTACATTATGGTGTGCTTTGCTATGCTGCGGTAACAATGATTCAATAGACAGAATTCACGGTGGTACCAAAAAAGTTACAATTCGTTGTGTCTTTTGTTTGCAGCTTGACTAAATGAAAACTTCATTGCTTGACTGGTTTATCTGTTTCGTTCTTAGTTACAGTCACAGTGACGGGCTTGAAGAAATGATCATTGTTCGTGAAATGATTAATCCCAATCATCCAGTCAAGAATGCAATCATTGTAATGAGTGATCTTCATTTGAATAGTATCTGGTGTCACAAGGAAGAACAACGAATCATCACATTTATCGAGGATTTGACAAAGATCTCGAAGGTAAACACTGAAACAAGGAAGACACGTCGATCAGTATTAATCATGAGTTAACCTGAACTAAAGAGGCTCTTGTTATTACATAATAAATAGTAATACTAGTAATAAATAGGAATAGTAATACTTTTTTTTGTTTACCACATAGCTGATGTTTCATACATGAACATATACAAAAACCAAACAAATTAATACAAAAGTACAACATTTTAATAGAATTAAAGCTAAAAACAATAAGATATAGAGAATATGGATAACAAAGTAGAAGATGTAACATTGGTGTGGAGGAGGGCAATCGTAGGAGGGGACTTCGCAAAGGCCTGATTCCCGCCCTTAGTTCTCTTTGTAGTTCCTGCTGGACAGGAAAACTGGAATGAAGATCACATGGGAACTGGAATGATCTCATACCGGGCACAGGATGATGATGATGATAATGATGATGCAGCCTTCATGGCAGGCTTTCGAAGGGAAAGGAAAAAGGGGATTTGTTGCGAAAAAAATTGGGTATGGTAATGAAAATTATGATAATGATGATAATGATAAACTTTAGTTTAAACTCTGGTCAATTGATTTAGCGCAGAAGCACTGACTGGATACACTACAAATCAAATGTTAGTTTTAGCGGAAAACCAAGGTACCCCGAAAAGAACGTCTCGGAGCAGAGTAGAGAAGTGACAATAAACTAGACCCATACATGACGCTCTGTCCAGGAATCGAACCTGGAAAACATTGGTGCCATTAGAAAGTGAGTGCTCTCACCACTACGCCAACCCTGCTTCAAATGTCAAAATTTCCCATTAACTTAACCCGGGAAGGGCATCCTTCCTTTCATGAACAATTACTGTGCACCGTGATCGGTGACCGTTGATTCTTAAAAGCCATTGCTTCCTGATGTTTTTGTTCAGGCTTTTGTTTTGGTTTTTGCTGTTTCTATGGTTGCTGTTTTGTTGTTGTTGTTGTTTTTTTTTTGTTTTTGTTTTTTTTTTTCATAGACTTGTCTCCACACGTTAGTCCTCCTTGGAGATACGTTGGAGATGTGGCTGGACAGGGTCGATATGGCCCCCAGGACTATCAGTGAGAGAATCAAAGAATGGCAATCGAACCAAACATGCCGCCTACTTTGTGAGAGTGTTCGTAAAATGAGCGACGAAGAAGACGTCAAGGTCTTTTACCTCCGAGGAAATCACGACCATGAGATGGATCAAAAAACCGTTAAGACTTTGATGGGAGAAAAGGTGGAATTTATAGAAGGTTCTCTTGTTTATGTCATCAAAAGCGACGATGGACAGACATATCGAATCCGCTTTGCACACGGCCATGACTGGGACATTTTCAACACTTACTCCTTGGCTCATCCTAAAGACCCTCTAGGAGGCAGACCGTTTGGGTACTACGTCACCCGAGCAGTGGCTACAGCAGATTCACACGAGAATGAAACAGAAGTGGTAAGTAACAGTGTTATCTTGTCGTATGTACTTTTCAGTTAATATTATCGAGAAAATCTTTTCCAGTTTGCAAGTTTGGGAGGGGGGGGGGGGGGTGAAAATTGTTACTCACCTTGCAGCAGTTTGTGATCGAATGAAGGAATAAACTGCACCCAGCGCTCGATGTGCTGGTTTAGAACGGAAGAAAAAGAAAATCTGTTACCATTTGCCACCATTTGACATATAACAACCTGACATGAAATTCCAAAAGGCCTAAAAACTTTCAAAGCCTCAGTCATGCAGTGTATTTCTCAGCAGGATTTGAGTCGCCTTCGGTTAAGAGCTGTTTTAATCTCTCTCCAAGTTCGCTCTCACTCATTGGGATAAAATACTACACTATTCACAGTTCGATTCAACAGACGCTGGTGTGTCCGAAATATCTTGTACGTTTGTTTTATAATTACAGGTTATCATGCAGATTGTATCCGAACTCTTGAGCTGCATCAAATGCCACGTAACGGAATCTTTCATCATGGAAATATTGTCCCAACCCTTTGTACAGGAAAGGTTTTCCAAGTCCATGATTGAAAGAGCGCTGGGCAGAAACATTTCTGAAGATGACTACATCCGTTTGGATGACGGGAGGGCGATTAAGATGGCGAATGTGATCAAATACCCTTTCTTCAAACGTGCAATCGATAAGGTATATAGCTACCTACCTACCTACCTACCTACCTACCCACCATGAATGTTTTGAATACTTTAAGGCAGGTCGACTGTTTGCGGCAAACAGTGGGCTGTTGTTGGCTATCCGTAAGATTCTATTTAAACGCTTAAAAAAAAAAAAAAAAAACGTTACAGCCGTAAAAGCTAAGATTAGAACAAAGGAAGGACAACCAGTTTTACGTAATAACAATAAAACGCTATTTTAACAGGAAATTTATCATTTACTAGGCTCCGTGCTCAGAGTTTAAAGTAGCTGCGAGATTTAATTAGATTCCTAAGAATAATTTCCTATAGCCTTTTTCTTTTCTTTTTGAAGCTTCCCGTAACGATTTTCACGATTAATGAGTTGAAAATGTGAACACTCCATTTCAAAATGTGAAAGCACTAAGATGCACTCTTCAAGTCCTCTTTTCCCTTTTTCGCACACATCGCTTTAGTCTCGCCGAGTTGTTGATGGTCGCACTCTCGACTATCCAGATGGGAAGTGACAGCATTATCTTATAAATGATGCATATAGTACGAATAGTACGAAAGGCTTTGGTTATATCAACCTCTGCGTATTCTTTGTTTTATTGACTTGTCAAACAGTTTGGTGCTAGCCGGACTTTCAGTATGCTGAAAGGCTCATTGGGAAAGTTTGAGGACTTCCTATCAAGATGCGAAGAGGACGTGGTAGTCTTAGCGCACACCCACACCTGGAAAGAACAGGAAATTAAGAGCACCAAAAACGGAGATTTATTCTACGTCAACACGGGAACCTGGATAGATTTTGCTCATGACGTGAGTGAGGCCCAGCCTGATTAAACCTTTCTTATAGCTGTACCTTAGGGTTTCAAAGATTGAAATAACTCAATTTTCACGATTAGGTACTCGCGGCTCTGAAAATATAATAAGTAAAAGTTCTATGTTGGTCTCGCAAAAAAAAAAAAAGGGCGCTCAATATCTTTGATCTGGAACAAAACAGGTCAAGCATACCTGAATAGATTCTATTTATAAATCGATGTTTTGAGATTTGAATGCCTTAACTGAATTTAGGGTACGCTTCAGCCGGTTCGTCTCTAAGTCAATCGCCCCTTGAGGCAAACTATTCAAAGCGATTGCCTCCAACCTTTCCGGACATAAATTGATTTTGTTGTACAAAGGAGCTAAGCTTTAATTTGATGGTCAACTCGCAGCTAAGGTAAGAGAAAAAAAGTTCGATACACAAAAGCTCAATTCAGTGCGAAAAAGCGTTGATCCAAGGTATTCAAAGTGAGATGGGGCTCAATGTTTCAACCTTGTCGACGAGCAGGTTTCAAGTTGTATTCTGTGCGCATTTTATTTTTAATTATTTAGCCACTCGAACAAAACAGCTCGAGGAGTTATTAATTGAATTTTTATTAAAGTGACAAAGAGACTAAGGAAGCTTGGAGCTTGTATTAATAAGCTTCCTTAGACCAATTACAAAGATGTATAAGCAAATTACCGGCAAAGTGAGAAAGATAGTACAGAATATATATAAGAGGGAAGTTGATATAATCCTACTTTTTTTTTAATGAAACAAAAACCAGCGGTTAGCTAACCAGTGAAACAGGCAATGAGTTCCACATACTTTTGGTCCTTCATAAGGGATGCTGAACTGCTTAATACTCGTTTTAGATATATGAATCGAACCTGATGACTAGTTAAGGACGGTGCCTACTTTTGTTATTGCGCATACGTTCTGCGCATCTCCAGATACTCGGATTTCCTATAAGTGATGCTTACTAATACAGGGATATTTTTGCGCTGTTTAAAACTATCCAGAGAAAGTAGATCTTAGTAAGTACGCTTGGTATCCAAAAAGAAAATTGGGGGTAACCATGCATTTTTGAGAGATAATTAAGCTTGAGAAAGAGCGCCATACATCGCTTTGTATTTTAAAACTTTTTACAAATATTATTCATGAATTATCTTTGAAAAATGCGTGGTTACCCCCAATTTTCTTTTTGAATTTCAATAACACTTGTTAAGATCTATATTTCCTGCATAATCACACACCGGGGCAAAAATATCTTTAATTAGTAGGCACCGTCCTTAAGTGACAAAGATTATGAAAACTGTTAGGCATACCATTATGATGATACAACTAAAAGTTGCTAACAGCAAGTGGAGTGCTGCGAAGTGGGTCGTCAAATAATAATAATAATAATAATAATAATAATAATAATAATAATAATAATAATAATAATAATAATAATAATATGGGCACTGGGGTTGAACAGGTTGGTGCCTTAGCCTACCACGGGAATGTAGACGTTCCCGCCCACCAGAGTCTTGGGTGGCACCTTTGGCAAGTGCCAACAACCCAAAAAGCCACCCATGTTAGGTGTTAAAGCTACAACAACCTCATTTGATGAGAGAATGTCAAATATTGAATTTCACACTAACGCCGTCAAGGGGACTGGAGCTTGTAGTGAAGGTGTCGCGTCCGGCAGGTGTCCTGTGGATCAGCAGCGCGGGCCCGGTCGTCATCCTGCTACTGCTGAACAACGACAGAAGAGATTAAGATGGTCAAAGGAGGATAACAAACGGTTGTTTGAATGTTACATCAGGAGTGAATAAGAGAGGCGAGGGTACAGAAAAAGATTGCTAGACCTGTGGAAAGCCCGTAACATCAACAACGATGTTGGTCAGGGGAAGAACAGTTTTGATTCAAAAGGACACAGCGAAGGGTGCCCAGGCCAGCAACTACCGCCCTATTGCCTGCCTTCCCATGATGTGGAAGCTCCTGAAAGGAGTTATGGGAGAGAGGTTATGCCACCACTTGGAAAGGAATGGACTGCTAACAGATGAACAGAAGGGGTGCAGGAAGGGATCCCGAGGAACTAAAGATCAATTGATTATAGACAAGGCAATCCTGAAGAACTGCCGGAGAAGGTTGACAAACTTGTCAATGCCTTGAATAGACTACAAGAAGACATATGGTATGGGCCCGCATTCGTGGATACTGAAATGCCTGGAGATGGTTGGGGCTGCCAACAATATGATCTCTATAATCAGCAACCGCATGGTGAACTGGAAGACAGTATTGACATCAGGAGGAATGGCTCTCGAGCAGGTGGACATTAGGAGAGGAATTTTTCAAGGTGGCGTCATGTCACCACTACTGTTTATAGTGATCATGTTACCCTTGACCCTAGTACTACGAAAAATGAGAGCTGGATACAAACTGGCAAAGCACATGAAGCCCATTGAGCACCTAATATTCATGGATGATCTGAAGCTGTACGGAGCTAGCAAAGATCAACTTGACTCACTGGTTCAAGTAGTAAGGATCTTCTCGCAAGACATTACGATTTCGTTTGGGCTAGACCAAGGTGCTGTCCTGGAAATGAGAAGGGGAAGACAAGTTGGCAGTAGCGGAATAGAACTACCCAACGACCAGCATATCGGGGAAATAGAGTTTCAGTTTAGCCCACGCAGTGCATGTTGATGTATGGCAACCCATAAATGATTTTCCGGTTGTCTTTACGCTAATTAGCCCAACTAGCCTCGTCATTGAGTAGTCATGTATGTGACGCAAATTCAGATTTTATTTATGCATTGATGGTTCCACCTCTCTAACGCTTACCCTTCACTTTTGTTTTAAACTTTAAAACGCTCTAATAATAATAATAATAATAATAAAGATAAAGATAATGATAATGATAATGATAATGATAATGATGATGATGATAATAATAATAATAATAATGATAATAGTAATAATGATAATAATAAGTTATCATCCTAGTGGAAGGAACTGTATGTAATATCGGACAGATCAACGATAGGAACGATTATAAGAAGAGAAAGTACTTGGATTTAAGACTGGGTCTCCGAAAACTCTATTCCGACTATGAGATCAAGCAAACCAATATAGTGTTTAACTTCCTGGGAGATTTCAACACCACGCTAAAGAAAGAACTCTCTGATCTAGCCCACAAGAAAGATGTTACTTAAGTGCTAACCAACTGTCAGAAGTGGATCATATCACAGAACTGTGAAATCACCAAAAAATTCTACAGTTTAAGACAATGAAACACACATCCTTTTTTTTTTTTTTCAGTCCAGGAACTGTTGCCTAGACACTGTCCGCAGCAAGTTTCAAAACAAATTGTAAACTGGAAAGCTATTCAATACAACAGATAATACCAACTTTATTCATTCAATACAATGAAAGGGAGAGATACAAGAGGTTACTCCTATACGAGGGTATCCGCCCGGATGTTGCTGATCTAGAGTTGATTTTGATGAGGGAAGAAAACCGGAGTACCCGGAGAAAAACCCTTGGGATCAGATTGAGATCGACTGAAACACAGTCCACACACGACCCCGAGGCCAGAGTTGAACCTCGGTCACAGAGGTGGGAGGTGCGGTTGATAACCACTAAGCCATACTGACTCCGCCAGATAACATCGGAGTAAATCAGAAGAGTCAAGAAATTGTGTAGATCAAAGCTCACTGAAATCTTCTCGATGGCATCAATACCTGGGCTGTAGGTGTAGTATGCTACAGTGGAGGGATTGTGGACTGGACAATGGAGGTAGCCAACATGAATAGAAGAACTAGGAAGATCTTGGCAATGAATGGCTGTCTGCACACCAGGAGTAATGTTGCGAGGAGTGTACCTGCCGAGAAAGGAAGGGGGAAGAGGACTGATCGGCATCGAGGAGTATGTAAGAAGGGAGAGCAAATCCCTTCATGGCTACCTAAGAGAGAGCACAGAGTGGATGCGTTTGTCCAACAAATCTCCAACGAAGCTGGAGAGGAGTCTTGGAGATGGCTTAGGAATGGATTCTTAGAAACAGAGACAGAAGGTTTAATTCTTGCTGCTCAGGAACAAGCTTTAAGAACAAACTCGATCAAGTACAGCATTGATAAGACCTCAGAGACACCACTGTTTAGATTGTGTGGAGATGCCACTGAAACAGTACGACACATTTTCAGTGGATGCAAGAAGCTTGCCCAGAGAGAGTATAGGAAGCGCCACGACAAGGTGGCCCCTGCGGGTACACTGGGAGATGTGCAGGAAGTATAGGATAGAGTGTAATGACAAGTGGTATGACCATCAACCCTTGCCAACCGCAGAAAATGGAGAAGTGAGGATTACCTGGGACATGACTATCTACACAAACAAAGTGCTGAAACATAATCGGCCAGATATTACTCTAGTGCATAAAGACACACAGAAATGGACACTTATTGACATAGCTGTGCCAGCCGACCAGAACATCACCAGAACTGAGGAGGAGAAGGTTGAAAAGTAACAGGAACTAGCATTTGAAATCAGAAGGATTCATAGAGCCTCGAAAGTCACAATAATACGTATCGTGATTGCTGCTCTTGGAAGCATATCAAAAGGTGCAAAGACCTGGTCTGGCAAGCTAGATGTTCCTGACTTCCATGGAAGTGTACAATTATCGGCCATCCTTGGAACTGCTCACCTGTTGCGCAAAGTGTTGTGTCTCTAAGCTACGGGAAGTTGCTTAGACACAATAAACGTTACCCAGTAGAACACGAGACAACTGGAGAGAATCGAATAATAATAATAATAATAATAATAATAATAATAATAATAATATTATTATTATTATTAATAATAACATTAATAATAATATTAATAATAATATTAATAATAATAATAATGAACCCGTTGTCAAGGACGGGAAACTGCGAGTTGACCGTCAAACCTGAGTTCCTATAGACAACAACTTTAATTTATGTCCGGAAAGGTTAGAGGAAATTGCTCTTCGGAATAGTTTGCCTAAACGGGCGATTTTCTTACAATCGAACTGGCTGAAGCGTACCCTAGACTCAATCAAGGCACTCAAATCTCAAGGGGTCGATTCATCAATAAAACCTATAGAGGTGCGCTTGACCTAGCCATGGTTTGACGGTACATTGTTTGCCTCAACGGGCGAATGACTTCATTGCGTGTCGTCAATGGGAGATTGAACCATGAATTGGAATGGATTACGTCTTGAAATATTTGGGCTAATTTTTCCCAAGATCCGACTCATCGTCTAGAAGAAATAGTCACATATTTATTACAAACAGTCCAACCACGAAATATTTTATTAATATCTCACTTTAAATAGCTAAATGAGAACTTTGAGCACGGGCTAAGAAAATACAAATTGACTCCTGTGCAGCGTGAAGCTGAACAACACCAAATTAGTGACAAAGCCCCTTTTAATGTGATTTTCAAGAAAGGTGCTGAACATAGACACCTACGAGTTTGGACTCCAAACCTTGAATGATTGATCGCATTATCATATGACCTGTACGGCCCCGCGAACGCCTTCATTCTAAAACTATTGAAAAATCCCTGTATGAGGGCCGTACGCATTGGTGTCTGCGGGGTCTGAAAAAGCCATACACCCCCTTTCGGAACACGTAGTCGTAATTTTACTTTACAACCAAACGAAAATAGAAACTACATATTCGATATTTAAGGAAAGGAACTTTATTTAAGTGTCTAGTCTTCTGGCGGTGCAGCTCTAATTGGGGACACTGTAAACTGAAATCAACAAATTAACTCAAATCAAATCATAGCCTTGTTTTTGAGGAGAGGAAAAAACCGGAGTACCCGAAGAAAACCTCTCGGTGCAGAGTAGGCTTGGCTTTAACAGGTTTAAGAGTCCAGTAGTTAGCCACGTGTTGCACTGAGAATTCAGCATATTTTCACAGGAACCAATTAATGCAGCTCTGGCATTAACAGAAATTTAAAAAAACCCCACTGAATCGAATTCACACCAAATCTTATCAATTTTCTGACTAGAAAAGTGGAGGATGGCGACGCTTTCCTTGGAGTTAATTGATAATGAATGAGTATCGGAGGAGCAAAGCGTTGAAAACAAGTCAATCAGTTGACACATGCACAGGAGGCAGAAATGTCATTAGCCACAATGTTATCAATCAGATAACGCTCTCGTCACTCTGGACACCTTAGTTCATAAGACGATTAAGTTTCCTGTTTCCAACACTTTTAAAAAATTTTCTTTCAGTTTTCCTTTGCCTATATTGTTGCACCGACAAAGGCTAAAGCCGGCGAAGTTGCTGTCAGACGACACCATCTTAACCCAGACGGATACGTTTAGGAATGTTTAATATTACGAGTTTCCGTGTTCCTGCGATATCTTCAAAGTCGTCAATGACACCAGTTTTCAGCACTTTCCAGCACGTAAAGTTAATGGATCGATACTACCACTCTCTGTGAGTTACTGCAACAACGTTATTTGTGAAAAACGTTATGGCAATTGTTGTGGCATGATGGGTTACCAAAACTCCTCCAATTTTAGCTTGAAGTGATAGTAAACGAGCTCGGCGGCTCCTATTCTTTATTGCTCTACTATAATTAGCTTGTCGAGATACGACAAAGTTGTGAACAAAAGTTTTAGACAAGGTTCGTGAAAGCGCCAAAGCCACCTTAAATTTTCCAAATATTGAGGTGGCTTATAATCCGCGTCCCAAAATTTCTTTCACTTTGCAAAAAATTGTTTCTTGTAGTTATGATAGTTAAAATGGGGTCACCGAGATCCTTTTGCTAAAAGGGAAGGAAAGGAAAGGAAATTTATTGGTTAAGTGCACCAATTGGAGCACCAATTGGGGACACTGTAAACTGAAATTAACAAATAACGCAATAGCCCACTTTCGATATAATAACTAATACAAAGCCTTATATTTATTCCTTAGAGCCTCAAGATGATACCTTTTGTTTAGGATTGAATTTTAATACATCGAAAGTGGGCTATTGGAGGTCAGATCTAGGAAAGTGACGTCATTTACTCACAAGCTCAAAATTTCAGCTTGTAAATGCAGTTTATTATTCTCCCGCGCTGCATGTTAATTCAGCTGCGTACACACGCATTGTATTCTTAAACAAGAGAGTCTTGACTTCATTTTCTCCTCGAAACAACTCTCTCACGATTATAAAGGTAGTAATGGCGGACCATCAAATGGAAAAAATTCCAGTTAAGTAAACAGGCGTCCTTTTGAAATCATGCAAGGCTTAAAATCTATTTAATGTTTCCAGTTTCACTTATTGTTTCATTAACTGATAGTTTTGAAATCCAAAGAAAAAGAGGGAATAATATTTTGGTCATGGTAGCACTTTAAGAGACTAAGTAACCTCAAGAAAAACCTTTTATAACAGGATCATCGAAACATGGCTTCCAAAACACAGAGAAAGTACCCGAAGTGTCACTTTTCGAGCCTTGCTCAACACTATGCAACATCGTACAAAAATGTTGGATACAACAATCCTGATGATGCTGTATGAGGCACCAAATCTGACAAAGTATTGTGTAAGCTTTAATGGAAGCTCATAAACTTTCAAGTGTTTAACTCTGGTTCAGAGCTGGGGTCTTTGGAGTTTCAAAATTTCCTTATATGGATGTAACGTAGCTCGCCCATTTTCCCGCGCGTGCAGCTTCGATCTGCAGCGTGAAAAAGAAACCGCTGATCCATAAGCGTACGGACAATGTTTTGTCAGGGGATGCGGTGAACTATTTGCCCAAAAAAATTCTCGCAAGTTACCAAACCTTTTATGAAACATTCGAAAAGAAACAAGGTTCATACGATGCACTATAATAGGCCTACATGTGAAGTGAAAATATTTTTACATATGAATCTATCATATGAGCTCATAAACAATTTAAAAGAAATAGCTGTCTCTGCCATTTCGATGACAGAAGATAACAATTTTATGATACGATCTATGTCATTGTTGACTACTGAGTTGGCATAATGATATACCCTTTCAATGTGTTACTGACACGTTGCTGTCCCATGGTGCTGTGGGGGTATGTTTTCAATCTGCGCAACGCACTAAATGATCGTTCTGCAGAACACGACGTAGCAGCTATCACTGCAAGGATATATACCACATTCGTAATTAAAACTCTGGAAACATTAAATAGATCATTCTGGTGTATTGTCTCCAGCATTTCTGAAATTAATCCCCGCTCACGACGAAAACTCGTTTACATTTTCTCGCCGTCGATTTTGTAAAATTTAGCAAATCGAGAGACGATTTCTTTATTAGGCGTTTCTCTTGTTGCCCGTAAATCGGAATTGCCCAAAATTTGAGGTGGGAGGGGGGCTGCAGTGAAGTCTCCGCTTCCTCCCAAATCTCGTAGGCAAAGCCCCACTATATCCCGGGTTGGGGTGGGCGGGGATTTACTTTGACTGGTGCATTGGAAAGTAAAATCTATTAAGTGTGACTCTCAGGGGTCAATGGGTTAATGGGGACATTATATTAAACCATTGACTGAGTTTAAAACTCCTCCTCTCTTTCGGCCTGTTCCAAGCTCAGCTTTGTCTGGACGAGTGAAAATGCAGGAGAAAACAGGGCAAGGACCGGGGAGAGATTGATCAATCCAACTAACCGAGAGATAAAGGTACTTTATTAAATTCTCAACCTCGGATAATGCAATTCTCGTGCTCTGACTGGTTCACTCAATCTTGGTTATCAGCTCATATACATTAGTTTGACCTTATATGGTAAATGATTGCGCTTAGCGTTGCTAAACTAAAAACGTTTAAGCCAGAAAGCGAAATTTCTTTCGGTATAAAGCAAAAGAAAAACGTTTTTGTGGAAAGTTTAGATCACTTTCGAAGCTTAGAGATACGCGAAAAGGTAAGAAATGTTTTTGTGATGAGCCTGCGTCTGTCTGACCACGAGGTATTACACAACATCGCATCTTCATCAACTTTTTTCGATTTCGCTAGAATTTTCTCGCTTTTTTCGCTGATATTTCGTACTTCTAAACTTTTGGAGTTTAAGGAATTTAATAAAACAATTATTCCATTCGCGCTTGTTGGATATGAGACTGGTTATAGCCAACTCGGCGCTACGCGCCACGTTGGCTATTTACCATCTCATATCCAACGCGCGCTCATGGAATAATTATTAATTATTCACCAGACCTCGGTTGTTCAAGAGGTGGATAGCACCAACAGATATATATGCTGCGATAGCTCTATTTGTTTGTTAGTTGGTATAAATATAAAATTAATACCATATTCTAGCACGAACAGAATGAATTCATAAATTTTTATTAGTCTCACCAGCCTCGTTAACATGTGCAAATTTGGTAGGTGTTTGCTTTAAAATAAGGCTGGTGAGGCTAATAGCATAAAAATAACAGAATAATTGTTGGCCGAATTTATAAATTGTGGGAGGGGCGGTGGCCTCATGGTTAGTGTGCTCAACTCCGGAGCGAGTGGTCCGGGTTCGCGTCCTGGCCGGGGACATTGTGTTGTGTTCTTGGGCAAGACACTTTACTCTCACGCTGCCTCTCTCCAACCAGGTGTATAAATGGGTACCGGCGAATTCAATGCTGGGGGTAGCCCTGCGATGGACTGGCATCCATGGGGGAGTAGAAATACTCCTAGTCGCTTCATGCCATGAAAACCGGAATAAGCTCCGGTCTGATGGGCCTTCTGGCTCGTATGCGGAGACTTTACCTCTGCATATTATTGCTGTTTTGATTCTTTCCTTTGGTATGCACAAATACGTCTACCGTGAATTTACGGGCATGTACTTCGAAGACATTTGTCGACAGTGATATATTTGCACTGGACACCCTTAAGTGGCTTGAAGACCGAAAAATTAACTAACGAAAGGACAAGCAAGTAAAGTATGGTCGAGAAGGGATAGAGGGGATATTGTTACTCTCATTGCCAAAATGAACGGAGGCCATCCCCGTCTCCTTTTTCCAGAAGTCAAGATCATCCTTGGACGTCTAGAATACATAACCCTGAGTGATCGTTTCGCAAACGATACCTTAAAATAGCAGTTTGCTGATTGACGAGTGAATGACAGCCCTCTTTTAATGTACTTACAGACTATGCGGTCAGTAAACTGCATGTCCGTCAAATAGATAAGCCGTTCAAATGTTAGTCTTTGTTTCGGGTTTGCTTGCTGACCCGAAACAAAGACGAAAGCGAAACGTTTCCTACAGGCAACACGCATTGCAAACGTCCTGAAAGTCGTGGGCCAAAAATTCAACGTATTGGGTGCGTTTGCACGCCGGAGTGAGAGCTGCGAGTCTTTTTTTGCGTTGGCATAGTTGTTGTTTCAGACTGTATGAAACACGTATATCACCAGCACTAGTCTGTCATTTGAATACGTAATAGGCCATTTTCGAAATATCAAGTATTTAGCTTGATATTGAAGCAGTGAGGACAAAAACAATAGAAACACGTTGTAATGAATGTGAAAAATATTTGTATATCATCCACTTTCCTCTGTCTTTGTCCTCAGAACTTCTCTTTCGATCTGAATTTTAATATATCGAAAAAAGCCTATTGACCACTCCCCTTTACACACAATCATGCAAATCCACATAACATAGTTAAGAACCCCAACTGAAGAGGGGGGGACCAGTTGGCTATTTACAAGCGCAGGTGAGGAGGGCTGACTACCTAGAATTAACAACCCCTAGTACTCAGAGCAGGACTTGAAACCGGGTCATCTTTATTACAAGTATGATGCACCAATGACTAGGCCACACTGCATCTCTGTATTTTCATTAAATGATTACAGCATATGGTCACACCAAGAACACACGTGCTACAGAAAGGAACTCTGAAAACTTAATTCTCCAACTGACGTCATTGCTATTATATTTGACTTGTCCCTAATGTAAGTCCTCGGTTCCTGGAAAGCCAATCAAACTAACACATGACAAGCGTTTATTTCTTATTCCTGGAATTCCTGATAAAAAGCCGTTCCTGAAAGCAGATTTGATTCTTGGTCAACTATCCCCTGATTAGGGCTAAGATTAAATCAGTAAAACCACTTATTTGCAGCTTCGCGGGCTACTCACGCGAAAAAAAAAAGAAGGATATGATGGCCGGAAGGAAAAAAATAATGGCGGAAACTATCGTAGGTCGCGAAGAAATCAACTCTGAAGAACAAGAAAGAAAAAGGAAAGCCCAAATTTTCCGTTACAAATTTGGCGTAATCACTGAAAATGTTCAAGAAATACTTTGAAACTATCCTGTGGAAACTAACAAACAATGTCACCCGCACCAAAAAGAAACAACAAATCTTGGAGAAAATTACCCGAGCAGTGAAAACATTAGGAACAGCAAACCGCCCTGTATCTGAGGTGAAGGACAAGTGGAAAAACTTCACAGCACTGCAAAAAAGGGAGTTTTCTGAATTCAA
>NC_090878.1:1243641-1246141 GCF_036669935.1 Montipora foliosa | reverse complement strand
TACTCATCAAGCTCATTAAACAATCTCATCAAAACCATAGAGATTGTGGAAAGTTAACTTTCTTTTACCTGGAAAACCAAAATCAACATTCGATGGTCTTCGAATAAAAATTTGACATCATTTAATCAAAAAAGAAAAGTGAAAACAGAAAACCACCCTTTTGAGAAATGGCATACCAAATCAAGATAGCCTCCAAAATGCTGTTCTGTGTGACAAATTTAAGCTACATGTAACACTGTATTATAAAAAATTATCGACACCACTGCCCAAAAACCCCAAACAAACTGACCCTGTAAGCACTTTATAACACAGAAACAATTAATCATGTTACATGTTAATTTAAAAATATAAAGGTGCGATTAAATTCACCTGGGTAGATCTCTCAAATGAGCTTTGATTTTGTTACAAGCACTGAATTTAGTGCAAATCAAGAAAACAATAATTGACTCCCACAATATTGAAAGTCTTAGATATAGTAGCCACTTTTAACCAACAAGTAATGTTAGGGTTAGTTCACACATCAGCTGCTGGCTGTCGCACTGCCCATGAAGGACCCTCAGGAGAAGGCCTACTTGAGACTCCTCCAACCCGTCTGGGTTTCAGCATCTGTCTGGCATGAGGTGTTAGGTTCTGCGCATGTGTGCGTAGCAGACAAGACGCTTATTTCGAAGCTCTTCACTCTGATCAGTTTTTTTAGTTAAAACGTTGCTGAAACCTTGACCAAAATGGTAAAAGACACAGTCCAATCATTGAAACTGGAAAATGACAAGTTAAAAGACAAAATTCAAGAAATTTTTGGTGAATTACAAAACCTACGCGACGAAGTTAAGGCTGGCCGAAATGGCGGCCAAACTAACTCATCTGAAGTTACTGAAGAGGGAATTACCACGGCAACTCCGAGCAATATCCAAGAAGATTTTAAGAAGTATGTCAACGACAAGATGTCTCTTATTGAAAAATCTGTTAAACATTTGTCATCTCAAGTGGATAAAATATCATCTTCACTGGATCAAGTATTGGAATATTCGTATTCATATAACATCAAGCTTGTAGGTGTTCCTGAACTTAAACAACGAGAAAGCGCCGATGAAACGTTGCAACTTTGCATGAGAATCTTCAGCTCAATTGGAGCTGAAATTCATCCTTATGACCTTGACATTGCCCATCGAGTGCCATTTCGTAACGCGTCCGATGGTCGACCGAAACCGATTATTTGTAAGTTTACCCGGCGCATCGCTCGTGATCGTGTAATGGCTTCCCGTAGAGAAGTAACCAGGATCAATCCTGCAGATATTGGTCTCCGAGAAAACTCATCCTTAGATCGTGCTGCTATCTACGATCACCTTTCCCCACGATTGCAGAGTTTATTATCTGACGCCAAGAAAATAAAGGAAAGATATCGTTTCTCATTTTGCTGGGCCAAGAACTCCACCATCTGGCTGAGGAAAAATGAAAGCTCTCGTCCGGTCGCCATCAAAAATTCAAGTGATTTGTCTACACTAACAGCTCGCCTAGGATCTTCTGGTGATGACACTGCTCCATAAGATCTTTAACAAACAGTCTACTAAGGTAAACAAAACACTCCTAAGCGAGCTTCCATATTACAATTACAGCGATCTAATTTCTGCACATGGCCAATTTAATAACATTCTCAGTTCTTCTCTTCCCACCAAAAAATATCTTGATCGTCTTCCAAGTTATTACGACCTTGACTTATTTACCCTGAATATTTTTTTAGATAGAAACTCTGATTCTAACACTCATTACTCTAATACAAGATGCAAATACTTCTCTCCACATAGTTTTTTTGAACAAAAAGGAAATTTGCTAATAATGCTTGCCCAGATTCTAATATTTCGTTTATTCACACAAATATCCGCAGCCTAAAACGTAACTTAGAAAATTTTCAAAGTCATTTATTAGATGAATTAGACTTTCATTTTAATATCATAGGCGTAACAGAAACAAGAATAAATAGCTCGTCTGAAAACTTGGATTTTAACCCTTCAATTTTGCATTATAATTTTGAACACATGCCATCGCCTCTTTCAGCTGGAGGTGTAGGCATGTATATTGATGAAAGATTTCAATACCAAACAATAGAGAGGTGCTCTAATGAAGCCTTCCAGGCGCTTTTTGTTGAATTACATCTTCCCAAAAATGCAAATATAATATGTGGAGTATTGTATAGGCAGCATAATTCCCCTGAGCGTTTCCAGGAATATTTTGATTCAACAATGGAAAAACTTAGTGCCACTGGAAAACAGATTATTCTAATGGGAGACTTTAACATAAATCTTCTCCATTACCATACTAATACTCACGCCCAAAATTTCATTCTGTCTTTACAAAGCCTTAACCTGACTCCGACAATTGACAAGCCAACAAGAGTTAACAACAACTCTTACTCATTAATTGATAACATCTTTATTAACAATCTAGGATATAGTATCTGTAGTGGTAACATAGTCTCGGATCTAACTGACCACTTTTCTCAATT